>NW_022990127.1:103131-115631 GCF_902827175.1 Gymnodraco acuticeps | reverse complement strand
CTGGACAAAAATCTCTATTACTTTTTTGTAAAACTCCTCCTTATGTTCTTGTAGTTTCAAAAGTCTATCATAAATCTAATCTAATCAATAGATTTATGATTCGAAAATTATAAAAGTAGGGTAGACATGTGGATATGATCCGGCTGAACAAAACGTGCATTTATCTAACAGGTACATTTCCCACAGACCTTATTTGGAGCTATTTTCTAAAATCCTATGGAGAAATCTCATTGCTTTTTTGTCGAGGGAAGCCATGCGCAGCTTACTTCCGGGTTTTAGGACGCCTCACTGCAGCTCTCTCGTCTCCTCTTCACACACCACACTTTTCGCGGCACACGTACTTACAGCCAATCAGCTCTGAATGATGTGAGATGACGTATGGTGGGGATGGCAGCACTATGCCCCTATGGTCATTATTTTTTGCCACACACATTAAATAGGAAAATATTCTGAGCATGCGCAGTGTCGTTTTTACAGTCACCGTTCACGTAGACAGTGAGAGGGAGGGGCAGGATCGGGTTTTCTCCCACATGGCTCTAAACAGCTCAATAGGCACACACTGTAGTCACTAATTAGAAGAACACATACTAAAACAGCAATGTACAGACGAATCAGATGATTAAACATGATCTTAAAATATATTTTATATTTATATATATTTTTTGTTGCATTTTGTTGTAATCATTATTTGTAATACTTTCTGCTGACACTAGGTGGGGCTGTGCCCTACCTGCCCCTAATGACCAGTCGCCACTGGGTGCGAAGCCCGATGTTTTATGTTTGTCAGAATGTCCCTGCTCTGCTTGTCTATGATCGCCAAGCTCTCCTCCACCTAAGACCCTCACTGGAGTTTATACTGCTGCCCAAACCTATATCTGGCAACCGTAAATCGACTCCCCCACCTCTACTGTCTGATATTCCCACCTACCTGCGCCGGTTGCCCTCCATCCTGCCTCATCGAAAGCGCTTTAGGCGACGGGGAAAGCGTGGTGGCGCGCTCGTCCATCAAAAAGCACACCTGACGGCTTCTTCCGTGACTTATCCACGCATCAGATGTCACTTAAAAAGAAAAATCTCGATCCCTCCATTCTCGCAAATTTCAGGCCCATCTCCCAGCTACCCTTTTTATCTAAAGCCTTGGAGCGAGTAGTCTACGCCCAGCTGCAGTCGTTTTTAACCACGCATGGCATCCATGAAAAATTTCAGTCTGGCTTTAAACCCATGCACAGCACTGAAACAGCCCTTTTAAGAGTTTTTAATGATCTGCTCTTAGCCGCCGATTCAGGCAGCCCAGCTGTCTTGGTGCTGTTAGACTTAACTGCTGACTTTGACACTGTGGATCATAGTATCCTTTTGTCACGGCTTGTACAGTCTGCAGGCATTACAGGCTCTGCTCTTGCATGGTTTAGGTCTTACCTGACGGACCGTAGCTTCTTAGTGCAGTTGGGTGCCTTCTCCTCTGCCAAAGCCCCTCTTACCTGTGGGGTTCCCCAAGGCTCGATTCTGGGCCCCATCCTTTTCCTATTGTACATACTGCCCCTAGGTTCAATTCTCACAAAACACAATATCCCCTTCCATTGTTACGCTGATGATGTACAGATTTATCTGCCTCTCAATCAAAATGCCAACTCACTACAGCAGTTGAAGGACTGCTTAATGGAGATAAAATCCTGGCTGAGCCAAAACTTCCTTACCCTCAATGAGAGCAAGACCGAGGTCATCTTTTTTGGACCCCAACCAACAGTCTCCCCGGTTGATATTCTGAGCTCCCTCAATAAAAATATCCTCCCCTCTGTCATGAACCTTGGAGTGACCTTCAACAGCGCCTTTAAATTTGATAAGCATGTTAGCACTGTAGTCAAGACCTGCTTTTTCAAAATACGACTATTGGCTAAGACCAAGTCGTTTTTATCTTTTAAAGACCTAGAAAGGGTTATTAACGCCTTTGTTACCTCGAGACTGGATTACTGCAATGCTCTGTATGTGGGTATGGATCAGGCCTCAATTAGACGCCTCCAGCTAGTTCAGAACGCAGCTGCACGTCTTCTCACTGGCCATAGAAAGCGTGACCATATCACCCCAATTCTGGCCTCACTGCACTGGCTTCCAGTTCGGTTCAGAATAGATTTTAAACTCCTTTTATTTGTTTTTAAAGCCCTAAATGGGCAGGCTCCTGCCTATATAGCCGAACTCCTCCATCGCTACACCCCAGGCAGAGCCTTAAGGTCGGCTGATCAGCTGCTGCCGATCGTGCCTAAGACCAGGCTTAAAACCCGAGGGCATCGAGCTTTCGCAGCGGCTGGCTCTAGGCTCTGGAATACTTTGCCCCTCCATGTGAGGTCGGCCCAGACCCTGTTTTTTTTTTTTAAATCAACACTTAAAACTCGCTTTTTCTCTCTGGCTTTTGTTTAATTATTTATTTATTTAGTTATCCTCAGAATTGATACTATTTTTAATATTATTAAATGTTATTAATATTATTGGGGTTTTATGGGGTTTCAGTTTTTTATGATTAGTAGGTTGGGGGCGGGGAGACCTTAGAGAAGGTTCTGACTAGACTGACTGGTTGCTACGTCTGGTTGCTTGGAGCTGAGTTGGTGTAACCCTGAATTAGATTAGAACATTTTAGAAATATGAGGAATAACCTCTTGGTTTTATAAACCGTTTTGTAATTACTTCTTCATCCATTTTTGGATCTCTGCTGGGTTTTCTTTTAAAACCTTAAACCCCCCCTTGGGCTTGGTCCCTCCCCTCTCCCTCTGCGGATCTAAGGTCCGGTAGAGGGGGATGGGGCACAGAGTCGTTATCCAGGCGGGGGAGTGCATCTGACGAAGAGATAGGTTGTTGTGCTCTCTATCTCTGTTTTCTTATCCTACATGTTCACCCTGGACTAGAGGGAAAGCGTTCTTGGACGCCTTTTCAGCTCTGTTTCTTACTATATTCTTCCTACCTCGTTTACCTTGAACTATTCTAGGAGAGTGTGTTGACGTTGACTCGTTGGGCCTTTCCTCCTGTACTTGTTTGTTCCTCAGTTCTTTCCTTTAACTGAATCTAGGAGAGGGCATTTAGGCCTCTCTACTTCCTTCTTTTGATTAGTTTAGTTTTTCACCCCCTTTCCCTTGAACTAATTTACACGGGAGAGTGCATTTACGTAGTCACGTTATGCCTCTCGGCGTATACTTTGACTTTCTGTCTCTTTGGAGAGTGCTAGTACGTTGGATACGTTGGGCTTTTTCACTGTTGTCCCTCTTCACTAGTATCCCATGTCCCCTCTTTATAATTTGGGTCTTCATAATGTCCACCCTATTCTAAGGGGAAGCATGATGGTGCCTTTTCTTTTCAATTTCTGGCTTTGTGTTTCTTCACCTCTTACTCGTTTAATATTTAGGAGAGTGCATTTACGTAGTCACGTTGTGCCTCTCTTCCTCTGTTTCTGGCTGTTCTTTTCATACCCTTGTTTCTCTGAGAAGAGAAGAAATACTATTCTAAAAAGGAGCTGACACATGGTGTCTCTTCACTTGAGGGGTCAGAGTTGATACGGTGAGGGATTCCATGAGCGATATGCGCCGGCCTGTGCCTTTACCTTGGACTTCTAATAGAACTGCTCGGGTCTTGATAGATTGAGTGGGGAAGTTCATGAGATCTTTCTAGAGGGTTATCAAGAATAACTTTTATCCAATGACCTTTTCCCTCTCTGTCTGTGTCTGGGTATTCTCTTGTTCCGATTAACCCAGCCAAATCTTTTTTCTTGTTTTGTATCTATATATACGCCGGGATCCGGAGTCGAGGCTGATCCTCTTGCTGTAGTCCTGTGTCTTGGATCCTCTATCCCGAGTTCTGAATGAAGTCGTGGACGTTTCGGGTCGTGGCTGAACCTGTCTCTGCGGTCCTGCCTTGGGTCTCGTCATGCTGCTTCCCTGATGGCTTCCTCAGGATTGTAGCTGACATCCTCGTGGATTCATCTTCTATTACAGACACATGCATTTCCTAACATTCGGTCTATATGCTGTAAAATGTATTATCTCTTCGATTTACACACGGCATCTATTGCACGTCTGTCCGTCCTGGGAGAGGGATCCCTCCTCTGTTGCTCTCCCTGAGGTTTCTCCCATTTTTTCCCCTCAAACTGTGGGTTTTCTCTGAAAGTTTTTCCTTGTACGATGTGAGGGTCTAAGGACAGAGGGTGTTGTTTTTCTCATACTGATATTCTGAATCAATCTGTGCTGTTGTCAGGGGCGGCGGGTACTGTAGGCTAGAATATTTGTGTCACTGCATCCTGGTAAAATAAAAATATAATGTATAATGTTTGTGTCCTTGACATTAGCGCTGCTATGCTGCCACCTGTACCCTGTACTACGAAGCTAGTTCAACAGAACCTGGATATGTTTGAGTTATTTTAACTAACCCTAACAAACGCGATCTCGCTAAGCGGTCCTCCGACGCTGGTTATCAACTCGGTAAATTAATCAAGCCAGCGTTTCTCTTTCCAGCTGAGAGCGCGTTCATGTGAAAGGGGCGGGGTTAGCAACATTTGACCAATCACAAACAGGGACAAGTGTACTGACAGCGCAGCATCACACTTCATTAATGAAAAGTAAACTAATATTAGACAAATATTAACTTTAAACATCCATGACTTAAACATATAATTAATTACATTTGAGTCAACTTAATGTGTTGCTTAAAATAATACGTCTGCATACAGTAGGCCAGTGGTTCCCAAACTTTTTGTGCCCAAGGCACACCAAAGGACAAGTAAAAATCTCAAGGCACACCTATTGTGCAAAATAGCCCTTATAACACGTGTTATCACTCATATCATGTAAAATATCTGTAAATGTGCATAATTATTTACTAATGCCAAATAAAATGTGACAAAGACAACTATATTACTCATGAAATATTTATTAACGAAATATTTCAGAAATTAATTTGAAACTTTATCAAATTAGGTTTAATCAAAGCAGCAACACACTCATTTAAACCAGACAGGTCACAAAATTAACATTTCAGCAATCAGCATTGAAACATGTGCTATTGTAAATATTTTTGCCGACTTACAAATTAGTGAGATACATGTGCCTGTCGGGTGCGCAGATTTTTTGTACCCTTGGTGGCACTGAGGAGAGGGCCACTCGCAAGTCCTGTTCAACAAAGAGCCGTGAGTCCCGTGACCTCCTGTTGTTCTTCATGTAAATCAGAGTAGAGAACGCCAACTCCAGAGATGGGGTCGTTACTATTTTTTTTTTACTATATTACATATTACTTTAGTAAGTAATATATTACACTTCTTCGTTACTATCTACATAAAGTAACTCGTTACTTTACTCGCCGAGCACGTACGAACTTGCGCATGCCTGAGTGGCAATAACTTTCCTTACCAGCAGGCGGCGGTAGTGTGTATTTGTCATTCAAAACAGGCAACAACCGGAAAACAGAGAAGAAGAACAGACAACGTGATATATAAACAAACAACAAATAGCTGTGCGGTAGCTTCACCTTAGCATGTGTTCTTTGCAGGTGCTTGTTGAGGTTTGACCACGTGGTGTTTCCAGCAGTGGATAACAGCTTCTGGCCTGGACACAGTTTGCACCTCACCGTCACATTCCTGTCTATTCTTCGGACGAACTCAAAATAATGGGCATACCTCCACCGCTCGAAAGTTATCGCTGACTCAGCCATGTTTATGCAGCACTGCACGTGGAGATGTGGACGCACAAGTCGCGCAGATTACGTACATATAAACCTACAAAGTACTGATATTATAGTAAATAAAAAAAAGTATTATTTTTGTGTAGTTGTATATTGCAATAATAACGTATGGTTGTCACAAAATCCCACGGCACACCCGGACTTGCCTCACGGCACACCAGTGTGCCGCGGCACACCGTTTGGGAACCACTGCAGTAGGCTATGCCAATTAGTGTTGCACGGCCAGATACGGCTCCAGAAGCTGACTCAGATAAGGAAATATTCTGATATTATGTGATCGATGATCTGATTGATGATGTGATGTCAGTGTGATATGAATGATAAGTGCGACACGTCGGCGTCTTCTCTGCATACGGCAGTTTAAACTGTATTTCCTTTATCCTTTAATATGACTTGATAGATTTAAACTCCGCACACTGAGCTCTGATTGGTCAGCAGGCGGTGCTTTCACTGAGTTGATGTCTTTTCTATAGACGCCGGAGGCAGGCAGCGTCAGGTAAAAAAAAAGTTATTTAGCCTTCATAAACCTGAGCCTCACGCGCCGCCTATGGCTGTTGTATTTGCTGTAAAGTGTCTACTGTAGGCTAATTGTATTATATGTACAGCACTTTGGCTCGACCAAAAATCGTTTAAAAATGTGCTATATAAATAAAACTTGATTTGATTTGATTTGATTCTAAAATGGCCAGAGGGTAGGCTATAGATAGCAGTTGTTGCTTTCTGCGGATTTTATTTTTGAATAAACCAGCCTTACACTAAGCCTCCTATAAAGACAGTTACTCCCTGGGGCTTTTAATTTAAAAAAAAAAAATCTCCCTGTTTGGATTGAGATAGTTTCGGGTCTTTTTATTTTGAAAAACAAGCCTTGCCCTGTGCTTACTGTTAGAATACAGTGGGTGTTTCTCAATGTCGAGGACGCTTCCTTGGTAGGACATGTCCCTCTGAGTCAGGTCCTTCAGAAGCGAGGCAAGAATCCTTCCTAGCCTCGGAAAATGAAGAATTGTGTAACAGGCTAACAGGTGTGCGTCATATGCTAGGCCCCGCCTTAAATGGAGCGCGATTTCCGCCTAAGATTTGGAAATTGGTCCGTGCGCAAAGCATTGTGGGGATTTTAAGACCTCGGAGGATACACATGTGCAGCCTTGAAATTTCCCGCAACGAAGGGACGCCGGCCTCTGTAGAATTCCAAGCATCCTGGACATTGGAACAGTCCTTCGGCGGGACTCGATGACGTAGCATCCTTGAAATAGTGGCTTTGGAGCAGCCTTCCTCGACATTGAGAAACACCCAGATACTCTATGGGGCTTTTATTTTGAAAAACAAGCCTAATTTTGAGCTTCCTGTGAGGATACTGTTACTTCCTTTGGCTTATGTTTTTTTAAACAAGCTCTTTGCTGAGCTTCCTGCAAAAATACAGTCACTTTTCGGGGTTTTTATTTATGATATATTATATAATTCCAATATTTTAACTGATGTTGCAATTACGATATAATACGCTACATTAGAGAGAGTTACAGAGCTTTGAAACCATCACATTATCATTGAAAATATGATTAAAAAGATTGTTGTTTGTAGGCTTGTCTTCTCTGTATCTCCACACTACTTCATTCAGATATGTTCACAAACACCAGCTGGTAAAAGTGATTTTGTGTGTGTGTGTGATGCAGTGTATGACTAGTTGTGGTGTGTGTTATAATGTAAAGGCCACTCTTCCTGTCATCCCAGTGATTTATTACCTCGCTGGGGGCCCTCTGACACACGAATCTGTCTGCAGACACTGAGGAGAAATGTTTGAACCCTGCAGGTCAGCTATCAGAGCCAAAGGTTAATGTGGAAACAGAAAGGGATTCACAGCTCTATCTCAAGGGTGGAGTTTATAAAGTACAGGAATAAGGTACACAAATATCAGAAACACTCGTGTGTCTCAATTTGGATTCTTCCCTTAGTACTCTGCCTGTCGTTGCTTAGTAGGTGAATGTAGACCATCTAGCAACATCTCAAATCGCACACAACGCTTTTAGCTAATTGGCTACTGTTGGGAAAATTCTGAATGTACTCTTCCAATATCAGAGTAACGTGATAACAAAGGTATCCCAACTGTAGCTGTGTACATGACAGGATGTCTGATTACCTAGAAAAGCATCAGGACCAGGCCCGGACTGGCCATCGAGAGGACCGGGAGGTTTCCCAATGGCCTGGCCTGCTAAGTGGCCTGCTGGCCTGAGGATTTTGTATGTATTGTGAACGCAACGCTGCGCAAATGTGGGTCTGACTCTGCCTCACAGAGGGTGACTGGCTGTCTACATGATGTGGCCTGCCGACATGGCCACTTTCATACAGATCATACACTAATGCCCCCGATTGGTCTCTGTGTGTCATTCAAGCTCGGGAGGGTGTGTGTTAGTGTATGTGTGGCGCGAGCGAGTGAGATAAAGCGCGCGCACCGGTTACGTGTATTGTTGTTGTTAGCATCTGGTGCTAGCTGCGCTAACGGATATAAGGAGCTTTTTCAACAACAAGGTGGAGGAGAGTCCTCTGCTGTCAGACTGAGAGACTGATAACCTCAGCTCAGGTGAGGTAAAGGACTCTCTGAGTGTTTAGATAGTTAACTTAGTCTAAGTTATCTCTGTGGGTCTCAAACGGTTTGGTCACCATTCATGTAAACACATATTTCCATTTGAGGGGGTAGTGATAAGTAAAATATGCATGAATAATAAAAAATAAAAATGTTAACTAGGTGAAAAAAGGCAAGATAAACTATTAAAACTTGTTGAGAGCTAAAACTAGTCTTTGCTTCTGCCTCAAAGAGGAGCAGGGGGAGAGGGGGGAGAGGAGCAGGGGGGAGAGGGGGGAGACAGGAGAGGCTGGTTCAGGAGCACAGACACACTCACAACTATAAATAAACCAAAAACAAATGAATAAACAAGTTTCAATGTTTTTTCATATTGGAAATGGTATGTTATTGGTTATGGCCATGTTCTTATGATTTTCTGATTATTTAAATGTATACAGTTCTGTTTCATGTGGGTGTAGTCTCTCTCTTTATCTCCCCCTCAAAATGCACCAGATTGATGCATTTAAGTCCAACATTTAAAAAAAAATCTTACCGGGGGGGGGGACATGCCCCCGGACCCCCCTATAGGATTTGAAGTCCACCCCCACTTAAAATATGTTCACATAGGTTCCTAAATAGATTTGCACATTTTTTAAAATAGTAACCCATCTCCATATGTTTATTTGTAGGTAGTAGATTTAGAGGGCTATCACTACGGGCAGCAACGCTGTAAATATTGACAAATAAATCCAGCAAAATGGCACAAAACACTGGTAGTGGCCTGGCTGGGTGTATAATTCCCGGCCTGATTTATTGTCCCAGTCCGGCCCTGATCAGGACTGTTTGAGGCATATGATAGCTATGTGATTAACATGATGATTCAGCCTCTATGGAGATAGACATCAAGCATGCTCATTTCTGACGTGGAGCTAATCTGAAGTAAACATTGAATACTGCTTTCTATTCCTCCATCTTGTGACTGTGTAACTCCCTCTCTTGGATATCAGCATGTGAAGGACACTGTTCAGGAACTAGCTGATGCTCTGTATGTGATTTTTTTAGAAAACGTCAGATCTTTGAGGAAAAAGTCCGAATTTTGAGAAAAATACCAACGAATTCTTTTTTTTGTTTTGACTACTTCCATTCTTGAGAGGATCATAAACACATGGATCCTGAGACTGAAGCTCAAGCCAGGGACCAGTGATAATTTTCTAACAGCTACTTGGCCACGTCACAATTTGTGGTATGAAATCATTAACTGCTAAATGAACCCAATACAATGAACAAGCTTCTTTTCGACTCAAGCTACTCAAATAGTGAAAGATGTATATGTGTAATTTGTACAGTGCTGTGTTCACCAGAGCAATCATAGATGGTAGCGTGCGTTACGTAGCCAATGGCAGTGGTTGAGTCTGAGGAGTGTCAAACTTAACTCTTTGACCGTCTGGTTCTCATAGTGCATTTTCCATACTACAGTTGCAGTCACTTGGTGAATCCTTGACTTTCCTCTATAGCACAAACAGCAGGGTGACATTTTTTATCTTAAAGTATAAATTAAGGAAAAGTGGTGTTTGTTGAAACCAAAATCCTCAGAATACCTGCATTTGAGCTGTAACATATTTACTAAAGGTGCACAAAATGAGCCACTTTCTGGCGTCTTAGGTCAGCAAATGATTGATATCGTTTTACTCCTTTCTTTATATTAATTGCATTGGATCATGATGAACGCACATTAGCACCTTGTTTGTTCTGGAGCCCCCCCCCCCCCGGCTAAATAAAGCATCTTCCTCTGAGCTGAGATCTGAACCATATGTCCTGTAACGAGGCTAACGAGGGGCCGTTAGCGGTTAGCCCCTCGGCGGAGGCTTGTTAATGTCACTGTCACCACGGTGATCTCTGTGCATCGAGATCAAGGGCATGAAGTAGAGGAGGGGATCATCATCAGGCAGCCCCCTCCCCTAAACGAGAGCATTTCACACGCTCCCTAATTGCCTCTTGAATTATTAACAGTAATGGAAAGACTGTAATAGAAAGACTGTCTGAAGGTCTCAGCGAGTCCTTCAGCAGCGAGAGACGACTTTACATATTTTATCATCTGCAGAGACGCTTTCCACAGATTGCTCTGGAACTGAAGTCCAGTGCGCAGTTATGTAACCAGTGTGTCGATATAAATATGCTTACAGTCTGAGCAGTGTTTTCTTAACCTTTTCTGAGCTGCGGTTTTTTTACATTACCAAAAAAAGGATACAAAAGGACACACTAGCCTAATACAATACAAACGGGCTTTATTGGCATGACGACATTTTAAGTATTGCCAAAGCATTCCTCACCGAACGATACAGATATAATACAACATATACGTATAATGACAAGTCTCTCAATGTGTTCTCCCTCAGTGGGAAAGGACTGTTCAGACTGTGCTGATTTCCTGATATCCTGATATGTCACTCGTACATCTGGCTGTGTGTTTTCTCAGAGAGGGACTTTAGCTAAACTTCGTAAACCGCGTCAGGGTCGAGAATCTCGTTCACACTGGATTTGCAGACGGGTAGTATTAATGTCTCTGCCACAGTGTGCGGTTTGTTTAATTTGGCTATGAGTTTAGCTACTAAGCATGTGGCTTTCAGAGCTCTTTCAGACCCTTGTGGTTCTTATAAAAGTTACCCGATTCTGGACCAGTGGCGGCGCCAGAGATTTTCTCTAGGGGGTGCTGTGGGGTAGCTTGACGTTTCATAGAGGGTGCTCAAACATTTAGGGTTTCCCATTAATGCACCAGCGCTACAGTTGAATTTTCTACTGCAACACTCCCCACGCACACACACACAGTGCACCCGCGACTGTTAAAATGAAGGCTCGATAATCAGCTCACGGCATATAGGCAGGGGTAAAGTGCTATTTTTACAAGTGGGGAGCGGACCTCACCTCCTCTAGGAGGGTCCTCACCTCCTCTAGGGGGGTCCGGGGGCTAGCTCCCCCGGGAAGATTTGTTGTTACATATTTAAGTTAAAAGCATCAATCTGGTGCACTTTGAGAGCAACATTAAGAGATCTATGGATACATCTCAACACCCATACGAAACAGAACTGTCAACAGATTTTCTATTTCTTTATAGATATTTTACAAATCACTCCCCTTTTAAAACAAACCGTTTGAGACCCACTGAGATAACTAGACTAAAGTTAACTATCTAAACACTGAGAGAGTCCTTTACTTCACCTGAGTTGAGGTTACCTGAGACTCTCCGTCTGACAGGAGAGAGTTCTCCCTCCACCTTGTTGTTGAAAAAGCTCCTTATATCCATTAGCTTGGCTAGCTAGCACCAGATGCTAACCACAACGATCTCCGGTAGATACCCACTGGTGCGCGAGGCGAGCTCTCTCGCTCGCTCGCACACACACACACACACACACACACACAAAATGGCTCGTGCCACACACACACACACACACACACACACACACACACACACACAAAATGGCTCGTGCCACACACACACACACACACATACACACACACACACACACACACACACACACACCACAGAGCAGGGCTTGAATGAACACAGAGACCCAGAAGTAAGCTACTTGTACTCACGAGGCCTATTATGTGCAGAATCCCTCTCGCTTTCAGTTGGTTTTGATTGAGTGTCCACACGTGGTCGTTTAAGGACTAAAAAACGATCAATTTTTCACTTTACTGTTAGCAAATCATTTGGCGCTCTAGCTAACAGGAAGTCAATCAAGTGTCACAAAGTAATTTAGCCTATGGGTAGGTCAAAAATCGAATGGGTGCTGACCATTGGCCTAATCATATCACCTGTGTTGGCTTTATGTTTTTGGTCAAAAATGTGTTTGTTTCACATATGCATTGATGTAATCAATAATATTTCTAATTTAATTTAATAAAAATAATAATCATTTTCGAAAAAAAAAAAAAAACACATATTTCTTGGGGGTGCTTAGGGGGTGCTTTGGCAATCCTGGGGGGTGCTTCAGCACCCCCTAGCTCCCCCCTGGTGCCGCCCCTGTTCTGGACTACTAACAAAATGGTGTGTGTTGTTGGTTTGAGGTGGAAGGTGTTTTGGAGAAGATGTTTAAGCTTGTTGGCACCATATCACTGTGGGATTATTCAGATTATTTCACATTTCTAACCATCTCTCTTGATCTGGTCACCGCACCCTCACTTATTTCTACTGTCTTAAATTAACAAAGTCATTATTGACCTACCTACTGCC
>NW_022990127.1:0-103031 GCF_902827175.1 Gymnodraco acuticeps | reverse complement strand
CTTGTGTTTGAGCAGTCTTTCCTGAACAAATCTCCTTTGTATTCTTCAAGGTAAATGCCAGGGAGAGGCTCTGAATGCTAATGACGGAAACTTCTGGTTTAATCACGACTGGAATACAGGATGTAAAGAGGCAGAAGGATTTTGATTTTACATTAAAATATAGAAACAAAACAGAGCTTGTTTACATCCAATAACAACAAGTTAGCAGTCCTGAACTAAGCAGGCGTCTGTCTGGTAAATAAAAGCTTTAAATGCAATGACCTCGATGCAAGTGGCAGGTCTGTCATATTAAAGGTCTCCGCCCTTTGTTTCGGAGTAAACACATCCACCTTTATCTGCAAAGTTACCATCGTCTGGAGAAGACGACCCCGAGCTATTGATTTGTGATTCCTCATAACACACAGTCTCTCTTTGCTTCAGTTTCACTCTTTCTTTGGCCTTCTCAAAGGTTAGTTTGTGATGCCTGCAGACGAGGAAGAAACCTAGACGGTGCATCAATATCCACACAAGGGAAAGATTTATTTTAAAGTGGACCTATCATGCTATATTGAATAATATATTGTAGGGCCATACCTATATAAAACATGTCTGTGAAGTTTCTTTTTCAAAATACCAAACAAATCATGCATTTTAGCCATGCCTCATTTCACTCTATTTGCTCTATTCCAGCCCTGTTTTCACAAGAGCTGATTATGTGGCAAATGAGCTGCAGCTGACCACGCCCCCCTACAAAGGAAGGGGGCGAGGCACGAGCATCATGTTACCATGCTGTTAGCATGCCACGGCAACCTCTCATTCCCCTGATAGGTGGAGAGTTGGCCATATAGGCGGAGCTCCCCGTTTCTGACGTCAGAACAATTTCAAATCTGGATCAGTCTGTATCAGCTCCGTTGCAGCCCCGTTTTTAGAGATTTGGGTATGGAGGAAAAGAGAGGGTTGTGTTTTCTGACACTTGGTGGGTTCCCTGACACCGGGGACACATATTTATGTGTAAAAGATGTACAAAAGTGCATTTTGCATGATAGGTCCCCTTTAAGGTACAAAACAGATCAGTAGTAAAAAATATTATAATTACATAAAAAGCCATTTGGACGATTTCCATCTCCTACTTTTTCAGAATTCTGACATTTCTCAACTTTTTGCTAAAAATTCAGATTTTTCTCAAAAATGTCAACTTTTATCAGAAATGTTGACTTTTTCTCAGGATTTTGACTTTATTTCAGATTTTTGACATTCTAAACATTTTGGACATTTTACTCAAAATTCAGATTTTTCTCAGAATTTCAACTTTTATCAGAAATGTTGACTTTTTCTCAGGATTCTCAATTTTTCAGAATTCTAACTCTTTTAAGAATGATGACTTTTTCCCAGAAAATGTACTCATAATTTTGTCAAATGTTTCTCATAATTCTCAATTTTTCAGAATTCTGACATTATAAGGGAAATATTTATTTTCAGTAGTAAAATTAAATAATGACATAAAAAGCCATCTGGCCATCTTCTTCTCCTCGACTACCTGCTGCTCTCGTCACTGAGCAGAGGCCCGACTGTGTCAAATCAATGTCAAATTTGAATGTTAATAGATTATTTAATTATTCAACATGCAGTTGAGCCCATTTGAACTCCTTCCAAATGAGTCCCATCATATAAATATGTAATGGAGAGATATTAGTCTTGCATAACTCCAAAGTGTGTTCATGAGAGGGAAACAGGATTTTAGCTTTTCACTATTACATTATTTTGATCAATTGTAAATTAGATCAGGTCTACTGAAGAAATTGATAGTTATTGTAGTCAAACAGGTATACAAATATTGATTGATGTATAATAGATAAACATGGCAGACTTTTGATATTTGAATATTGACTTAGACTTTTTTCAGAATTCTGACTTTCTCAGAATTTAGATTTTTTTCAACTTTTCTTAACATTTTCTGAGAAAAGTCAGAAATGTAACTTTTCTAAACATGTGAAATGTTTCTCAAAATTCAGACTTTTCTCAGAATGTTGACCTTTTTCGATTTGACTTTTTTCTCACATTTTGACTGACTTGTACAAAACAAACATTTGATTTTCCTTGTCCTACACTTTTAAGCTGTAAACAACATACTTATGGCAAAAAAGGAATTTTAAGATTTTGAAATCACTTTGCAAGAATGTAATTGCAGTACCATTATTCTACAGCAGAATCTATTTGAACTATTACTTTAATAACCTGTAGTCCACTGCTCCTTCTTTAGCTTCTGTACTGTATGTTATAATCCTTTCAGTTTGTACTGTACATGAAACTTTCTGAGTCCCATGATGCCTGGCAGGGCCGATAGCACCTTTGCACATGCTGTCACAATTTGCAGTTAGACGACTGTGGCTTGCATCCCTTTATCACGGTGACCTTTAGAGTATGATCATCACTGCAGCCTTATTTCCAGAGCGAGCGGGTGTGTGTGTGTGTGTGTTGGTGTGTGTGTGTGTGTGGTGTGTGTGTGTGTGGTGTGTGTGTGTGTGTGTGTGTTGCATTACCCTGAGGTGTCTGTGTGAAATATAACCACAAGACTAATACTGAAGCTTAAAGCCGGTCACAGCGATAATGGCCTGCAAAGCTCTGAATTATTTACATTTTTTTCATAAGAAGATGCAAGAATAATACCTGAGAATACTTTGCTGCAGAGACAGAGCTGAACTTCCTCACACACAACTAAATCTGTCCGGGAACATCATCACAACCCAAAATTAGCCGCCTTTAGCTTAGCGGTGGTGACGTGAAGTCATGGACCGTGCTGTAGTTCCTTTATAGCCCAACATTAGCCACCTTTAGCTTAGCGGTGGTGACGTGAAGTCATGGACCGTGCTGTAGTTCCTTTATAGCCCAACATTAGCCCTTTAGCTTAGCGGTGGTGACGTGAAGTCATGTGACCGTGCTGTAGTTCCTTTATAGCAACATTAGCCTCCTTTAGCTTAGCGGTGGTGACGTGAAGTCATGTGACCGTGCTGTAGTTCCTTTATAGCCCAACATTAGCCACCTTTAGCTTAGCGGTGTGGTGACGTGAAGTCATGTGACCGTGCTGTAGTTCCTTATAGCCCAACATTAGCCACCTTTAGCTTAGCGGTGGTGACGTGAAGTCATGTGACCGTGCTGTAGTTCCTTTATAGCACCAACATTAGCCACCTTTAGCTTAGCGGTGGTGACGTGAAGTCATGTGCCGTGCTGTAGTTCCTTTATAGCCCAACATTAGCACCTTTAGCTTAGCGGTGGTGACGTGAAGTCATGTGACCGTGCTGTAGTTCCTTTATAGCCCAACATAGCCACCTTTAGCTTAGCGGTGGTGACGTGAAGTCATGTGACCGTGCTGTAGTTCCTTTATAGCCCAACAGCCACCTTTAGCTTAGCGGTGGTGACGTGAAGTCATGTGACCGTGCTGTAGTTCCTTTATAGCCCAAAATTAGCCACCTTTAGCTTAGCGGTGGTGACGTGAAGTCATGTGACCGTGCTGTAGTTCCTTATAGCCCAACATTAGCCTCCTTTAGCTTAGCGGTGGTGACGTGAAGTCATGTGACCGTGCTGTAGTTCCTTTATAGCTCAACATTAGCCTCCTTTAGCTTAGCGGTGGTGACGTGAAGTCATGTAACCGTGCTGTAGTTACTTTATAGCCCAACATTAGCCACCTTTAGCTTAGCGGCGGTGACGTGAAGTCATGTGACCGTGCTGTAGTTCCTTTATAGCCTAACATTAGCCACCTTTAGCTTAGCGGTGGTGACGTGAAGTCATGTGACCGTGCTGTAGTTACTTTATAGCCCAACATTAGCCACCTTTAGCTTAGCGGTGGTGACGTGAAGTCATGTGACCGTGCTGTAGTTCCTTTATAGCCCAACATTAGCCACCTTTAGCTTAGTGGTGGTGACGTGAAGTCATGTGACCGTGCTGTAGTTCCTTTATAGTCCAACATTATCTTTTTACTTAAGTGGTGTAGAGATTATCCTGTTCAACAAAACGAGTAAATATCACAAATATTTGGTTTGCCACAGAGATTATTTTCTGCAATAATCCTATATCGCTTGGAGAAATCCCATTCCTTTGTTTTCCACAGATGTGTTATTAAGACAAAGAGGTCATGTGGTTGTGAGGACCGTGCTGACTGATGTTGGCAGTGATTGAATTAGTGCCATCATCTGAGTATGATTAAATTTTCTGACTGAATAAACTTTCATTGAATCACAAAGAAAATCATTTCTCACTTGTATTAACCTCGAGTATTTGCTGTGCCATCATTACATTACATTACATTGCATTTAGCTGACGCTTTTATCCAAAGCAACTTACAATAAGTACATTCGACCAGGAAGACACAACCTTGAAGAAAACAGAATCATATAAGTACATCAGGTTTCATAGAGCCAAACATTTCAAGTGCTACTCAACTGGCTTTAGATAAGCCAGTCCTTTATTAGTATAAAAGTGCTTCGTTAATAGTTCTAACGCTCGAAGTGGAGTCGAAAGAGATGAGTTTTCAGTTTGCGCCGGAAGATGTGCAAGCTATCTGCCGTCCTGATGTCAATGGGGAGCTCATTCCACCATTTTGGAGCCAGGACAGCAAACCCACGTGTTTTCGCCGATGGGAACTTGGGTCCCCCTCACAGCGAGGGTGCGTAGTGCACGCGCTGGGGTGTACGGTTTAACCATGTCCTGGATGTAGGAAGGGCCAGATCCATTCGCAGCATGGTAAGCAAGTACCAGTGTCTTGAAGTGGATTCTAGCAGTTACCGGAAGCCAGTGAAGGGAGCGGAGGAGCGGAGTGGTGTGGGAGCCGTGCAAATAAACAGAGAGGAGGCAGCGATGGACCCGAATGTCTGCAGACTCTGATCTGTTCCAGATGTTTATGATTACACTTAATGGCCTTCTTCAAATGGCAAACTATTAAACTGTCTGTTTTGAGAACAATATACTGCCCCGGAGAATATTAAACATCTATCATGTAATTATTGAGGTCTGCGCACCATATGTAAAAATCAGGATACTTAAAACCTGAATGTAAGGAAATGACAGTAAATGGCGGTGGAACATGGAAGACGTCATTACTCTTACATCCATCTGCTAACATCACATACTCACATCAATGGCCCCATCCTCTAACAATAACACACACACACACACACACCTGCTCACACACATCTGCTGGACGTTTTATAATTTGCCCACAAAGAGACGCATTGTTTTCCTTAAATCCTCAGGGCTCCGCCATCTCACCATGATCTGCTTTTAAGTGATGTTCCATAGAGATGCAAACAAATAAAGACAAGTCCTTTTTGTAATTCATCAAAATTATAATCATCTCCAAAGTTTTGATAACACTTTTGAACTTAAAGAGGCCCTATTCTGCTTTTGGAGTAGTGTGTTCTACAGGTTTTAGTGCATGTAAATGGTCTGCAGAGGCTAAAATTCCTCTTTTAAAGTGGCCCTATTCTGCTTTTTGGGGTCTTTCCTCTCCTGTAGTGCGTTCCATAGGTTTTAGTGCATGTAAATGGTCTGCAGAGGCTAAAATCCCTGTGTTAAAGAGGCCCTATTCTGCTTTTTCAGTAAAACAAATATTCCTTTCTCAGAATCAAATGAAAAAGCAACTGTTCCTTAGATTTTATGGACTAACATTGTTTTTCTGTAACTACGTACAAAACAACTCTGACGATAACGACACCCACCTGCTCTCGCTGCAGGCATCTAGTAGTACGTTTTATAATTTGGCCATGAAGACAGACGCGTCATTGTTATCTTCAACTCCTCGGGACTCCGCCATCAAACCATCGACGGCTCTTCACTGATGTTTCCTTTGAGAGTAAACAAATAAGACAAGTGCTCTGTATTTCATCAACCCTGAGCTGTGAAACTCGTCTGTGACTCTGTAACGCGTCTCCGTTTTATTGGCTTTGACCTTGACAGCGTTTCCTTCCATGTGCATGCTTTATGAAACCAGGCGTCACTCTTGATGCTGCGCTGTCATGTCACTTTGACGCTTTAAAGTATGTGACAAGCTTTGAGAACAACAAAGCCCCCACGCTTCAATCAGGGGAATACAACACACACACACACACACACACACACACACACACACACACACACACACACACAGAGACACACACAGACAGACAGACATGCACAGGAAATACAGAAACATAGGCGTCATTTAGGGAACATGTCTCTAACACTTTGAATTAGGATAACTTGTTCAAATGTTCTGAAAATAGCTCAAGAGAACATGAACAATCTGGAGGACTGTTCACACTTCCTGGGTGTATTTCTGGTAACACAAAGGACACGTTTATATTCAACATAATTGAACAGAGAATAGCTTTGCAGTAGCAGCAAAATACAGTAGAGTGTGAAGATTAAAACAATCTATAATCTCTGACAATCAAACACTATGGATTTAGACACAATACAAAGCAGGATTATTACATTAGTGGGAAAGGTCACCTATTATGCAAAATCCACTTCTTCATGTATCTTTCTACATCAACAGTGTCCCCTCTTCTTCATGTTCTTCTACATCAACATGTGTCCCCTCTTCTTCATGTCTCTTCTACATCAACATGTGTCCCCTCTTCTCGATGTCTCTATACATCAACAGTGTCCCCTCTTCTTCAGTCTCTTCTACATCAAATGTGTCCCTCTTCTTCATGTCTCTTCTACATCACATGTGTCCCCTCTCTTCATGTCTCTTCTTCATCAACATGTGTCCCCTCTTCTTCATGTCTCTTCTACATCAACATGTGTCCCTCTTCTTCTGTTCTTCTACATCAACAGTGTCCCCTCTCTTCATGTCTCTTCTACATCAAATGTGTCCCTCTTCTTCATGTCTCTACATCAACATGGTCCCTCTTCTTCATGTCTCTTCTACATCAACATGTGTCCCCTCTTCTTCATGTCTCTTCTACATCAACATGTGTCCCCTCTTCTTCATGTCTCTTCTACATCAACATGTGTCCCTCCTTCATGTCTCTTCTACATCAACATGTGTCCCCTCTTTTCATGTCTCTTCTACATCAACATGTGTCCCCTCTTCTTCATGTCTCTTCAACATCAACATGTGTCCCCTCTTCTCATGTCTCTTCAACATCAACATGTGTCCCCTCTTCTTCATGTCTCTTACATAACATGTGTCCCTCTTCTTCATGTCTCTTCTACATCAACATGTGTCCCCTCTTCTCGATGTCTCTTCTACATCAACATGTGTCCCCTCTTCTTCAGTCTCTTCTACATCAACATGTGTCCCCCTCTTCTTCATGTCTCTTCTACATCAACATGTGTCCCCTCTTCTTCATGTCTCTTCTACATCAACATGTGTCCCCTCTTCTTCATGTCTCTCTACATCAAACATGTGTCCCCTCTTCTTCATGTCTCTTCTACATCAACATGTGTCCCCTCTTCTTCATGTCTCTTCTACATCAACATGTGTCCCCTCTTCTTCATGTCTCTTCTACATCAACATGTGTCCCCTCTTCATGTCTCTTCTACATCAACATGGTCCCCTCTTCTTCATGTCTCTTCAACATCAACATGTGTCCCCTCTTCTTCATGTCTCTTCAACTAAACATGTGTCCCCTCTTCTTCATGTCTCTTCAACATAACATGTGTCCCCTCTTCTTCATGTCTCTTCTACATCAACATGTGTCCCCTTCTTCTTCATGTCTCTTCAACATCAACATGTGGTCCCCCTTCTTCATGTCTCTTTTACATCAACATGTGTCCCCTTCCTCTTCTTCATGTGTCTTCTACATCAACATGTGTCCCTCTTCTACATGTCTCTTTACATCAACATGTGTCTCCTCTCTTCATGTCTCTTCTACATCAAATGTGTCCCCTCTTCTCCATGTCTCTTCTACATCACCATGTGTCCCCTCTTCTTCCTGTCTCTTCTACATCAACATGTGTCCCCTCTTCTTCATGTCTCTTCTACATCAACATGTGTCCCCCTTCTTCACGTCTCTTCTACATCAACATGTGTCCCCCCTCTTCTTCACGTCTCTTTCTACATCAACATGTGTCCCCTCTTCTTCACGTCTCTTCTACATCAACATGTGTCCCCTCTTCTTCACGTCTCTTCTACATCAACATGTGTCCCCTCTTCTTCATGTCTCTTCTACATCAACATGTGTCCCCTCTTCTTCATGTCTCTTCTACATCAACATCTGTCCCTTCTTCTTCTTCATGTCTCTTCTACATCAACATGTGTCCCCTCTTCTTCATGTCTCTTCTACATCAACATGTGTCCCCTCTTCTTCATGTCTCTTCTACATCAACATGTGTCCCCTCTCTTCATGCTCTTCTACATCAACATGTGTCCCCTCTTCTTCATGTCTCTTCTACATCAACATGTGTCCCCTCTTCTTCATGTCTCTTCTACATCAACATGTGTCCCCTCTTCTTCATGTCTCTTCTACATCAACATGTGTCCCCTCTTCTTCATGTCTCTTCAACATCAACATGTGTCCCCTCTTCTTCATGTCTCTTCAACATCAACATGTGTCCCCTCTTCTTCATGTCTCTTCAACATTCAACATGTGTCCCTCTCTTTCAGTCTCTTCTACCTAACATGTGTCCCCTCTTCTTCATGTTCTCTTCAACATCAAACATGTGTCCCCTCTTCTTCATGTCTCTTCTACATCAACATGTGTCCCCTCTTCTACATGTCTCTCTACATCAACATGTGTC
Organism: Gymnodraco acuticeps; assembly: GCF_902827175.1. NCBI lineage: Eukaryota > Metazoa > Chordata > Actinopteri > Perciformes > Bathydraconidae > Gymnodraco > Gymnodraco acuticeps. The sequence goes on along the minus strand of NW_022990127.1, from coordinate 94,331 downwards.
CCCTCTTCTTCATGTGTCTTCTACATCAACATGTGTCCCATCTTCTTCATGTCTCTTCTACATCAACATGTGTCCCCTCTTCTTCATGTCTCTTCTACATCAACATGTGTCCCCTCTTCTTCATGTCTCTTCTACATCAACATGTGTCCCCTCTTCTTCATGTCCCTTCTACATCAACATGTGTCCCCTCTTCTACATGTCTCTTTTACATCAACATGTGTCCCCTCTTCTTCATGTCTCTTCTACATCAACATGTGTCCCTCTTCTTCATGTCTCTTCTACATCAACATGTGTCCCTCTTCTCCATGTCTCTTTTACATCAACATGTGTCCCCTCTTCTTCATGTCTCTTCAACATCAACATGTGTCCCCTCTTCTTCATGTCTCTTCAACATCAACATGTGTCCCCTCTTCTTCATGTCTCTTCTACATCAACATGTGTCCCCTCTTCTTCATGTCTCTTCTAACATCAACATGTGTCCCCTCTTCTTCATGTCTCTTCTACATCAACATGTGTCCCCCTCTTCTACATGTCTCTTCTACATCAACATGTGTCCCCTCTTCTCATGTGTCTTCTACATCAACATGTGTCCCCCTCTCTTCATGTCTCTTCTACATCAACATGTGTCCCCTCTTTCTTCATGTCTCTTCTACATCAACATGTTGTCCCCCCTTTCTTCATGTCTCTCTACATCAACATGTGTCCCTCTTCTTCATGTCCCTTCTACACCAACATGTGTCCCCTCTTCTACATGTCTCTTTTACATCAACATGTGTCCCCTCTTCTTCAGTCTCTTCTACATCAACATGTGTCCCCTCTTCTTCATGTCTCTTCTACATCAACATGTGTCCCCTCTTCTTCATGTCTCTTCTACATAACATGTTCCCCTTTCTCATGTCTATTCTACATCAACAATGTGTCCCCTCTTCTTCATGTCTCTTCTACATCAACATGTGTCCCCTCTTCTTCATGTCTCTTCTACATCAACATGTGTCCCCTCTTCTTCATGTCTCTTCTACATCAACATGTGTCCCCTCTTCTTCATGTCTCTTCTACATCAACATGTGTCCCCTCTTCTCCATGTCTCTTCTACATCAACATGTGTCCCCTCTTCTTCATGTCTCTTCTAAATCAACATGTGTCCCCTCTTCTTCATGTCTCTTCTACATCAACATGTGTCCCCTCTTCTTCATGTCTCTTCTACATCAACATGTGTCCCCTCTTCTTCATGTCCCTTCTACATCAACATGTGTCCCCTCTTCTACATGTCTCTTTTACATCAACATGTGTCCCCTCTTCTTCATAGTCATTTGTCCCCTCTCTCTCATTCTCCTCTACATCAACATGTGTCCCCTCTTCTCATGTCTCTTCTACATCAACATGTGTCCCCTCTTCTTCATGTCTCTTCTACATCAACATGTGTCCCCTCTTCTTCATGTCTCTTCTACATCAACATGTGTCCCCTCTTCTTCACGTCTCTTCTACATCAACATGTGTCCCCTCTTCTTCACGTCTCTTCTACATCAACATGTGTCCCCCTCTTCTTCACGTCTCTTCTACATCAACATGTGTCCCCCTCTTCTTCACGTCTCTTCTACATCAACATGTGTCCCCTCTTCTTCACGTCTCTTCTACATCAACATGTGTCCCCTCTTCTTCACGTCTCTTCTACATCAACATGTGTCCCCTCTTCTTCACGTCTCTTCAACATCAACATGTGTCCCCTCTTCTTCACGTCTCTTCAACATCAACATGTGTCCCCTCTTCTTCACGTCTCTTCAACATCAACATGTGTCCCCTCTTCTTCACGTCTCTTCTACATCAACATGTGTCCCCTCTTCTTCATGTCTCTTCAACATCAACATGTGTCCCCTCTTCTTCATGTCTCTTCTACATCAACATGTGTCCCCTCTTCTACATGTCTCTTCTACATCAACATGTGTCCCCTCTTCTTCATGTGTCTTCTACATCAACATGTGTCCCCATCTTCTTCATGTCTCTTCTACATCAACATGTGTCCCCTCTTCTTCATGTCTCTTCTACATCAACATGTGTCCCCTCTTCTTCATGTCTCTTCTACATCAACATGTGTACCCTCTTCTTCATGTCCCTTCTACATCAACATGTGTCCCCTCTTCTACATGTCTCTTTTACATCAACATGTGTCCCCTTTTCTCATGTCTCTTCTACATCAAAAGTGTCCCCTCTTCTACATGTCTCTTTTTTCATCAACATGTGTCCCCTCTTCTTCATGTCTCTTCTACATCAACATTGTGTCCCTCTTCTTCATGTCTCTTCTACATCAACATGTGTCCCCTCTTCTTCATGTCTCTTCTACATCAACATTGTGTCCACTTCTTCTTCATGTCTCTCTACATCAACATGGTGTCCCCTCTTCTTCATGCTGCTCTTCTGTCTCTACATCAACATGTGTCCCCTCTTCTTCATGTCTCTTCTACATCAACATGTTCCCCTCTTCTTCACGTCTCTTCTCACATCAACATGTGTCCCCTCTTCTTCACGTCTCTTCTACATCAACCATGTGTCCCCTTTCTTCATGTCTCCTTCTACATCAAACATGTGTCCCTCTTTTCATGTCTCTTCTACATCACATGTGTCCCTCTTCTTCATGTCTCTTCTACATCAACCATGTGTCCCCTCTTCTCATGTCCCTTCTACATCAACATGTGTCCCCTCTTCTACATGTCTCTTTTACATCAACATGTGTCCCCTCTTCTTCATGTCTCTTCTACATCAACATGTGTCCCCTCTTCTACATGTCTCTTTTTCATCAACATGTGTCCCCTCTTCTTCATGTCTCTTCTACATCAACATGTGTCCCCTCTTCTCATGTCTCTTCTACAATCAACATGTGTCCCCTCTTCTTCATGTGTCTTCTACATCAACATGTGTCCCCTCTTCTTCATGTCTCTTCTACATCAACATGTGTCCCCTCTTCTTCATGTCTCTTCTACATCAACACGTGTCCCCTCTTCTTCATGTCTCTTCTACATCAACATGTGTCCCCTCTTCTTCATGTCTCTTCTACATCAACACGTGTCCCCTCTTCTTCATGTCTCTTCTACATCAACATGTGTCCCCTCTTCTTCATGTCTCTTCTACATCAACCATGTGTCCCCTCTTCTTCATGTCTCTTCTACATCAACATGTGTCCCCTCTTCTCCATGTCTCTTCTACATCAACATGTGTCCCCCTCTTCTTCATGTCTCTTCTACATCAACATGTGTCCCCTCTTCTTCATGTCTCTTCTACATCAACATGTGTCCCCTCTTCTTCATGTCTCTTCTACATCAAATGTGTCCCCTCTTCTTCATGTCTCTTCTACATCAACATGTGTCCCTCTTCTACATGTCTCTTTTACATCAACATGTGTCCCCTCTTCTTCATGTCTCTTCTACATCAACATGTGTCCCCTCTTCTTCATGTCTCTTCTACATCAACATGTGTCCCCTCTTCTTCATGTCTCATCTACATCAACATGTGTCCCCTCTTCTTCATGTCTCTTCTACATCAACATGTGTCCCCTCTTCTTCATGTCTCTTCTACATCAACATGTGTCCCCTCTTCTTCATGTCTCATCTACATCAAAAAACGAGCTGATCAGATGTTGGCCACTTTATGATGTCATAACGATGTGTTGTCTTGTGTAACCATTAGCCAATCAGCAACCAAGGTAACCCCCCCCACCTTATCACCTGAATCTCCTCTAGAGCTCCATTGAGTTCTTTGTAACCAAGTCTCTCTCAGAGGGGCGTGGGGAGGGGCTCCTTATTTTCATCTAAAGTAACAGACAGAGAATCAGCACTTTGGAAACAGGGCTGAAACAGAGGGGATTATGGGTAATGCTGCAAAGATCTGTTTGGTGTTTCAACCAATCAGAGACAGGTTCTGGATATATCTGAGACCTGTGATATATTGATGAAAAACAGTACGATAGGGGACCTTTAATGTAAATGTATTGTTTGCTTAATGCAGTAGTGGTATGCCCATATATAGAGATCTAGACGACGGGCTGTCAAACAGAAGATGTCACATTTAGCTCGATGCGACACCTCAGCGGCGTCTCCTCCCCGCGGCGCTCATTTAATGGACGCTCCCCACCAGTTAAGGGCCAAATATTAGTTTTCTCCTCCTCCCTCAGTACATAACTAGAGGGGTTCACATCCCCTCCCCCCCCCTCCCCCCCTATCTCCCTTTACGCCCCCAAATTGCTCCCGCGCTCATTACCTCTGCAGGATTGATGTTTTCTTTTCATAAAGCGTCAAGCTGATATCCCACGGATTCAGAATTAATAAAATATGAAGCGCATTAATATTCCCCGCGTTCACATTCTGCTAGTATTGCAGAAGGGCCTGTCAGTCTCACGGGCAGGGCAGGTCTCTGCGTTAAACACCTAAACCGTGTTCAGAGGAGCTTTTGATGTAATAATAATAATAATAAAGCTTTATTTGTAAAGCACTTGTGATGCCCCTGTGGGTTCATCTGGAGAGGGTGTGGCTGTGCTGTGTCCAGCTTTGATTGCAGTAATTCAGGGCACCTGGGTCTGGTCCCCTGCAGCTACTGTAAGTCATTATTGAACCCTGAGAGCAGGACAGACTGAAAAGAGTCAAGGGAAGCTAATAACAGCATTTAATTACACAAAAGATGCGGTGGTGTACAAATGAAATTGCAAGCGGAGACCCTCTCCCCATGTGTTGGTCAGCCCAGGTCAGGAGGAGAAGAGATCGATTCTTGGCTCACTCTTCCTGTGATCATCCGAGGTCTTCTCCTATTGGCCGGCGTTGTCGGGGGGCGGGTCCAATGCAACTCCTGCCTTTTTCTGTTGCTAAATTACATCATTCTGGTGTCTGTGGTTATTAAAACATTCCCTGATAAACGTGATTTCAGCGTCAATAAATGAGTGTTAAACCCAGTGTGTTTAGGGTACAACATCCCGTCATTTCACCTTCAATTCACGGTTTGAAAACGTAGCATTTCGCCACATGCTAATGCTAACCAATTTAATTGAAATTACGCCATATCAACATTGATTTTAATTTCTAACACTACCAAGCCTCTCTGCTCCTCGGTTATGGCTAGAAAGGATCCGTCTAGTGTAAATACGACGTCACGTTCTCGTTGTAATCGGAGCGGCTCGGAAACACATCTCCAGCACTAACATGCAACATACACATTAATGCAGCAGCAATATTAATAGAGAAACATTTCTGCCGATAGACAATGCTTTTCTGTTCATTATTTATCCCCCTTTTGTGCTGGATAAACAGAGACATCTTAATTGTATGAATAACTTCTTTGAGGTCATAAAGCCCTTCATTACACTTCCTTTGAATAACCACGAATTCATATGAAACACTCTTTAAATATAACCTCTTTACTTCCTGCTACCGTTTCTCTCCTCTAGAGATACCGTAACACCTCAGCCTTCAGCTCATTATGTCTCAAAAATCTGCTTACATGTGTCTGTACTTTCACGTGTCCTTTGTCATCATGCCTTTCATATATTAAAGCGTCCAGCCAGCAGCTTCTTCTCTGACTCAGCAGTTCGCTTCCTTCTGTTTGAGCGGAACAACATTGATGCGTCACAACAGATAAACATCGGCCCTGACGTCTTGTTCGCCGATAGGACGATGGAGGTCAACGAGGTTACGAGCGTTGTTGTTGTTTTGATTTCACCATTTCATTTTGCCTTTTTCTGCAATTGGCGAGGCCACCTGGAATGCTACATGAACCTTTTATAAAGGAAAGTAAGTTCAACTTTATTTATATAGCACCGTTCTCAACACGGATATACAACGTGCTTTACAGACAGTACACAATACAACTATACAATGTAGAATAAAAGGCATAAAAACAGCAAGTAAAAGATAGGATAAAACACCAATAGGAAACACAACACCTAATTCTATGTTGCCATCGTTTCACAGAATCATACATTGAATATGAGATTCATAAGAAATGAAATGTGCCTTGTTTAATTTATCTTACCTCTGCTGAAGCTTGAAAAACCTTAAATCTTCCATCTTTGCTTTCATGCTTTTCACATAGCATGCCAGCTAATGTTGCTAACTTGTTTTGTGCAGCACAGCTAACTGAGCTAACTAGCCGATGGCAGCTAATGTTATAGGCAGCATCCAGACAGAGTGTGTGTGTGTGTGTGTGTGTGTGTGTGTGTGTGTGTGTGTGTGTGTGTGTGTGTGTGTGTGTGTGTCTACCAGGGGCTGATTAAAACTGCTTATTACTGATCTTTCTCTGTAATTGTTGCACATGCCTAACATTTTGTATTTCACCTCTGAATCAGCAGCTAGCTTCTGTTGTCCGAGTTCGATTGTAAATAATTAAATCAACATTTAGCCGCCACAAAATTGATGTGAAACAAACAACAGATAAACATCGACCACTGACAGCTTATCTGCTCCACAAGGTGTGTTGGTTTAGCGTCGAGTTTCCCATTTCATCTTCATCCCCAAAGCGAATGCAACATCTGCATTTAATACTGTCATTCTTTTACAGAATATAATGTTTAAATCAACTAGTAGTATATTAAAGTATTATGTTCCTCTTTTCATTTCTCTTAACTTTTTACTTCAGAAACGTCTGTTGAAGCTTGAAAACCTTTCTCTCCTCCATCTTTGCTTTCGTGTCGAACCGGCAGCTTCTCCTCTGAATCAGCAGCTCTGGCTTCTGTTGACAGAGTTCGATTGCAAATAATTAAATCAACATTTAGCCGGCACTAAATTGATGTGAAACAACAGATAAACAATGGCCACTGTTACCTTATTTGCTGAAAGGTGACTGAGTGTTGTTTTTGCTTCAAGTTACCGATGTCATCTTGCATTTGAAAAAGAAACGGGCCAGGTCATGGAGAGTAATATGCACACTAGCACAAAGGGAATTTTCTGCATTTCAGTACAGCATTGAAATAGAGAAAAATAAGAATTGCATGTGCCTCGTTTACCCTCTGTTGTAAAATCTCATATTTGCTTTCATTTCCAACCGGCAGCTTCTCCTCTGAATCAGCAGATAGCTTCTGTTGTCCGAGTTCAATTGTGAATGATTAAATCAACATTCATCCAGCACACAATTGAAGTGATACGACCCACAAAGGAAGCGCAACTGTTGCATTTTGACACTGCCGGTGTTGCACAGAATATAATGTTGAACTAGAGAAACCTAACAACTACCATGTGCCTCGGTTACTTCCTCTCTACCTTCACAGACCTCTGTTGAAGCGTTTTTCTCTTGCATCTCTGCCGCCATGCAGCTCACAGGCTGGACAAAGCTCAGCTCATCACAGTCTGATTGCTTCCTGCTCGCCTCTCATCGCTGTGGCTCCAGGTGGGTTTGTGTGACAGTCTTTAAACATGACAGATAAGAGAGAATAATTAATTTATCAGAGCAGGCCAGGCTTTAATCCCTGGCGATAAGAGAAGGTTTCTTCTCCCCTGATCCCTCCGTCGATACGGGGGCTTTTTCCTCTGCGGTTTCTCCGTTAATAAGCCTGTCAAAGGGGAAGAGTCCTGCGCAGGTTATCTCCCCACCGCACGCTCACACCTCCTCCTGACAGCCCACAGCAGCAGGTCGCACGCCCTTTGAAACCCGAGGAGAGAGAGGGAGGGAGGTCTTTTGGGCGTCTCTGTGAGGAGAAGCTGTCATTTAGAGCAGACGATTCAAACATCAGGAGGGTCCGAACCTGCGGAGACGAGACAGACCTTTTAATAATTCTCTTTTTAAGGAGTGGTGTCAAGCGAAACACAGAAATGTAGTCAAGTTAATCACGATAATAATCAGGGATTACTTGTATTTTGGCGGGAGATACAACAAATACTGTACACTTGTGGTGTTGTTATAAAGAAATCCCAAGTGAAACCCGTTTTTTTTTACATATTTTGTGAATTATTGGCATGACATCTGACAATTTCACGACACAGAGCAGCTTATTGAGACATCAGGAGGGTCCGAAACCACAGAGACAACAGAGTCCTTACTGATCAATGGACTAAAACCAGACTCTCGGCTTGATATAGTCTCATTTAAAGGGAGGCAATCCTCATGACACGCATTTTTTAATAATTATCATCCAATAAAACAGACCAGTCTCTGCCAGTCTTTTTTTTTTTTTTTTTAATCCTGTAGCAGTGGCCGCAGAATAAATATATTAATTTAACAGTTTGGTTAAACCACTAAGTCCGACAACGCCACCCCGGGAATTTCACCCAGGGAAATGTGTGACTGTTTTTATAAATTGTATTTTTACTATTGTATACAAATAAACTGTTCTATTTTTGATAATTGGACCACGTCTCTTGTTCCATGAGTAACCGAACCTGTGTGTCCTAGTGACTTAAAACTTGTCACATTTCCCTGGGTGAAATTCCCGGGGTGGCGTTGTCGGACTTAGTGGTTTAAACAAACTGTTAAATTAATATATTTATTCTGCGGCCACTGCTACAATCCGATGACGTTATCAGTGATTTTAAGCTGATTAATTACCGAAATAACATCAACCCTGCGGGCGGCGCCATTTTGACGAGTCACATGACTTATTTTACCGGAAGTGACGTAAACTATGCGTTTGGTGTCGAGGACAAATTGACGTATGTGCTTTGTTCATGTTGTTTACTCTAGTTACTCTCACAATTCTATTGAACTATGCCTCATTGTATCACGAAACATTGCTAAGAAGAAAGGGCTGTACCCGTCAAATGTACCCACCTTTCATTTATTGGTTCAACCAAAGAGGTGCGTTTCACATCCTTCATGGCAACCAGTGCTGTTCTCAATACAGCTTTTTCTAACACCACAGTGTCGAATTCCCTGTGTAAACATATGCAATCCAAGTCGTCTGTGAACAGTTTATTTTCAAGCTCTTCAAGCTCATGACAACATATGTTCATAAGAGGATTGTCCATGGCTACACACCGATCGCAAGTACACCATTCATGTACAGGTCTCCCTACTCGCCCCCCGAAATCAATTGCACGAGTTCATCCTCATCGTCACTGTCCCTGGATTCCTGACGGTTCTGGCCACTTGGCTGTATGGCTGAATTCCCCCATCCAATCTCTCTACATTGCTCAAAACTTCTTCCTCGGCTGACGAGTCCGAACTCAAATAATCCGCCATGTTTTCGTCGAATGAGCTGTTCGTGTGTTTACAAAGTGAACGCATACTGTAGATCAGTGGTTCCCAAACTTTTTGTGCCCAAGGCACACCAAAGGACAAGTAAAAATCTCAAGGCACACCTATTGTGCAAAATAGCCCTTATAACACGTGTTATCACTCATATCATGTAAAATATCTGTAAATGTGCATAATTATTACTAATGCCAAATAAAATGTGACAAAGACAACTATATTACTCATGAAATATTTATTAACGAAATATTTCAGAAATGAATTTGAAACTTTATCAAATTAGGCTTCATCAAAGCAGCAACACACTCATTTAAACCAGACAGGTCACAACATTAAAAATGAGGCAAAGGAAACTCAGCAGAAATTCAGCACAGAGAACTGTCAATGCAAGGAAGCTGCATTGTCCATGGTCCTGAACTACAAATTATAAATGTAACATTTCAGCAATCAGCATTGAAACATGTGCTATTGTAAATATTTTGCCGACTTACAAATTAGTGAGATACATGTGCCTGTCGGGCGCGCAGAATTTTTTAATCCTTGGTGGCACTGAGGAGAGGGCCACTCGCAAGTCCTGTTCAACAGAGAGCCGTGACCTCCGGTTGTTCTTCATGTAAATCAGAGTAGAGAACGCCAACTCCAGAGATGGGGTCGTTACTAAAATTTTTTAATATATTACATATTACTTTTAAAAAAGTAATATATTACACTACTTTGTTACTATCTATATAAAGTAACTCGTTACTTTACTCGCCGAGCACGTACGAACTGCGCATGCGTGAGTGGCAATAACTATCCTTACCAGCAGGCGGCAGTAGGGTGTATTTGTCATTCAAAACAGGCAACAACCGGAAGACAGAGAAGACGAACAGACTGCGTGATATAAACAAACAACAAATAGCTTGCGGTAGCTTCACCTTAGCATGTGTTCTTTGCAGGTGTTGTTGAGGTTTGACCACGTGGTGTTTCCAGCAGTGGATAACAGCTTCTGGCCTGGACACAGTTTGCACCTCACCGTCACATTCCTGTCTATTCTTCGGACGAACTCAAAGTAATGGGCATACCTCCACCCCTCGAAAGTTATCGCTGACTCAGCCATGTTTATGCAGCACTGCACGTGGAGATGTGGACGCACAAGTCGCGCAGATTACGTACATATAAACCTACAAAGTACTGATATAGTAAATTAAAAAAATATTATTTTTGTGTAGTTGTATATTGCAAGAATAACGTATGGTTGTCACAAAATCCCACGGCACACCCGGACTTGCCTCACGGCACACCGTTTGGGAACCACTGCTGTAGATGACGTCACGACCTAGTTTTTCGGATCACGTGACTACTCAAAATGGCAGCTGCCTGACGGAATATACAGGTTTTGATAAAAAAGAGCTATAAAATCATTATTTATCGGGGAATATCGCTGATTTCTTCAGGGTATGGTTTAAAACATAATACTGAAGTTTTTATTAACTATCTAATGACTGGAGCCTTCCTTTAAGGAGTGGTGTCAATCGAAAACACAAATGTAGTCAAGTTAATCACTATAATAATCAGTGATTACTTGTATTTTGGTGGGAGATACATCAAATATTCTACACTTGTGGTGTTGTTATGAAGAAATGCAAAGTGAAATCTGTAATTTTTACATTTTTATAATTTTGTGAATACATTTGCATGACATCTTATAATATTCTGACCAAAGAGCGGCTGATTCAAACATCAGGAGGTTCCTCACACACCAGCGGACGGACCTTTTAATAATTCTCTTTTAAAGGAGTGGTGTCAATCGAAAACACAAATATAATCATGTTGATCACAATAATAATCAGTGATTACTTGTATTTTGGCGGGAGATATAACTCTTGTGGTGTTGTCATAGAGAAATGCAAACTGAAATCTGGTTTTTTTACATTTTTATAACATGTGTTGTGAATTATTTGTATGACATCTTATAATATTCGGACAAAGAGCCACCGATTCAAACATCAGAGGGTCTGAACCTGAACAGTCCTGACAGATCAATGGACGAAAACCAGACTCTGCTTTAATAATGATCTTTTAACAGCTGCAATTGAGTTCTATAACTTGTTCCTGTTGCACTGCATCCTAACGCTGTTTCTGTTATTCTAACTTTGTACAGCCTTGTTGTTGAGATGTGTTACATGAACAAACTCGCCTTGACTTCAAGTGAGAAAGCCTCTTCAATTAGAGCTGTCACATCTCCCATCATGCACTCTGCACTTCATTTGTCATCAATATTTACTCTGGGGTTGAATCTGGCTTTCAAAAAGCAAACGGAGATCATATTTAAAGTGTCAGTCTAACCTGTGACATATAGAGGCAGCGGCTCACTGGAGGAAAGTCACTTTATTAAAGGAATGGTATGCTCATGACACTCATTTTTAAATAATTATCATCCGATAAAACAGACCAGTCTCTGCCAGTCTTTTTTTTTTTTTTTTTAATCCGATGACTATCAGTGATTTTAAACTGATTAATTACCGAAATAACATCAACACTGTGGGCGGCGCCATTTTACCGGACGTGACGTAAACCATGCGTTTGGTTTCGAGGACACGTTGATGTTCATGTTATTTACTGTAGTTACTCTCTTCAAATATGCCTCATTGTATCGCGAAACATTGCCACAATTCAGATAGGAACAATCCACGGAATGCTCGGTTCCATCTGTTGCCAAAAGGTAAGCGTAGGAAGTACGTTCGGAGGCAGTGGCTAGCGAAATGTGGCCGGCCCGAACCGAAAGATCCACAGGCGCATGTATGCAGCGAACATTTCAAGTTTCCGGACGACTACTCTGAGAGTATGATAAAACATAACATGGGATTTATTGAACAACCATTACTTAATGGAGATGCAGTACCATCGGTCTTTCTGGTGTCATCACCGACCAGGACACCAGTTCGGCCCGTTGAGAAATCGCCCTCTGCAAGTGTGATTGAAGCGACGGAGGACCAGAAGTAGTGCTCGGAGTAAGAATAAGGTATGTTATAGCGCATTTCCATTGCAGCGGGTAGCCCCGTTTAAACGTCCTTTATCGTCCAGGCCAGGCCCAGTTTTTGGGTGGCCTTTCCATATAGGTAGTACCGGCTAGTGGGTATTTTCCCCCAGTTTTTCCGGCCCCATAAAATCGTGGTTCTAGGGCCAGGGACAACGAGGCTGAGTATGCTAAAATAGAGAGGGAATCGCTAGCAAGGGTGGTACTACATGCATACATATCTAGTAATCAAAATCATTGTATCTACTAAGTAGTACTAAGTAGGCTCGAACCTGTATGGCTGAATTCCCCCATCCAATCTCTTCATATGCTCAAAACTTCTTCCTCGGCTGACGAGTCCGAACTCAAATACTCCGCCCATGTTTTGGTATGGTTTACAAAGTGACCGCATGGATGACGTCACGACCATCACGTGACTACTGAAAATGGGCAAAATGGCAGCGGCCCTGACGGAATATACAGTTTTGATCAAAAAGAGCTATAAAATCATTATTTACCGGGGAATATCTCTGATTTCTTCAGGGTATGGTTTAAAACATAATTGTTTCACTAATACTGAAGTTTTGATTAATTATCTAATGAGTGGAGCATCCTTTAAACGTTGAAATGCCATCTTTGCTGCTCTGGAAGATTCATAAGGCCAGCCGGTGGTCACATCGAGAGGAGGGGGCTTATCCAGGAGATGTGATGTGGGAATAGAGCGGATTGTCTTTGAAAACTGACATTAGGCTTGTTTGAGACGCGTTGCGGCTCGCCTCGAAAGTAGACGAGAAAAGCCGATCGCAGCCGGGGGAGGTCTCAAAAAGCTCGCCTGAAGTCGGACAGCTCGGAGTCCATGCTCGGAGTCGGCTTCGTCTTCTTCTTCTTCTCTCGGTTTTTTGGCGGATTGCAAACAACTTTAAGGTGCATACCGCCACCTCCGGAGTCGGCTTGACTCGGTTGCATTATAAAGAATGCACACATGTGTTTAATCGTTAATGTCAGATATGTACTAAGTAAATACATTTGTTCCTGCTCAAGATTAGATTCAACTTTATTGTTATTGCACATATTACAGGTACTGAGACAACAAAATGCAGTTTAGCTTCTAACCAGGTGTAACAAGCAGTAAAGTGAAAAGTAATGTACACAATCTACAGAATAAAATATAGAATGAATTGAATGATGAATAAACAGTGAGGGGTATGAATACACTATATATACACAGCAGCCTGAGAGCAGTGTGTATGAATATGCTAAGATATATAAAGTATGAAAACGGTAAGCAGTATAGTATAAAATATATGGATATTAATTTAATGATGATAAATATTGTGGAACAATGATGAAAAATGGGAATGGATGTGGCGACGTAAAACTGACACAAAACAACAACAAACTTTTGCCAGCCAATTGGAGAGTTTCATCAGAAGCACGTGGTAAAAACCACCAATGAGCGCTCAGCTCGAGATACCAGCGAGCCGTTTCCCATCAAGCATTTCGCTTCCGCAGCCCGTGGAGAGCAACTGCGCCAACTCGCCTCGCCTCGCTCTCAAGGCTGCGGGCGTCTTTGTCCCGCGAAATTTCAAAGTCTCATGTGGGCGGGCCTCCAGAGCAAGTCGGACAAAATGACTAACCATCATGCAACGCACTAGCAAGACGTTGATCGCAACTGCGCAGGTCTGCGCAGGTCTTGCTTGTCTCAAACAAGCCTAGTAGCTCCTAGACTATAAGCCCCTCCCCTCATTGGGGTCAAGTTTCAAGGCTTGATTGCCATTAGCACATTAGCTACAGTGTAGATATGGCAATTAAAAACTGATGTCACAGGCTCCTCAAACAGAGCAACATATATATATATATATATATATATATATATATATATACATGGGCGTAATTTCCACTGGGGACAGGGGGGACATGTCCCCCCCACTTTTCAAAATCCCGTTTGTGTCCCCCCCACTTTTCAAATGTGTTTTTTTTTTTTACGCAAGTGGTCATCGTTACGGAGGAGCGTCTGTGTGTGTGTGGCAGGAGCGCATTTTGTGTGTGAGAGAGAGAGACAGAGAGAGTTTTATTTCATTTCATTTCAAACCTTCATTTAACCAGATTGGTCCCATTGAGATCATAGATCTCTTTTTCAAGGGAGACCTGCAGAGTTACGGGGGTTGTTGTTAGCATCTGGTGCTAGCTCGGAGCTAACGGAGATTAGAAGCTATTTCAACAATAAGGAGAGGGAGAGTCCTCTCGAGGCTGAGATAACGTCAGCTCAGGGAGGTAAAGGACTCAGAGTGATTAGATTGTAAACTTTAGTCTAAGTTATCTCAGTGGCTCTCAAATGGTATGGTCTAAACAAATATTTCCATCTATTTAATATAGTTGTTCAAAATAAGTTCAATGTCAGTAAACAATTAAAAACACAGTTTGAAAGGGAGTGATTAGTCAAATATGCATAAATAAAAAAGAAAGAATGCAGACTAGGTAAGATAAAGATAGGAAGGAGGAGTATATCAATGATGTGTTATTGGTTGTGAGCATATTTTAATGGTTTTTGGAGTATTTAAATATATACAGTTCTGTTTCATATGAGTGTTGAGAGCTGTATCCATACATCTCTTAATTTGGTGCACCAGATTGATGCCTTTAACTTCAATTTAAAGAAATAATCTTACCGGGTGTGCATGGACCCCCCTAGAGGATGTGAGGTCATCACAAATAAAACAGGTCCATGGATAGATAAGTTTGCACACTCATTATATACACTACACATTTTTATTGGATTAGTTAACACCATAGTCCCTAATATATATTTGTAGAAAGGCAGGAAATGGAATTAAATCGAGAACAATGTTTCATTGCGGAGGACCCCTGTTGTGTGTCAACCCCACTTCTCAAACCAAAGTTACACCCTTGTAATATATATATATATATATATATATATATATATATATATATATAGGAAATAAATAGTGCAAGAGAATGTTTTGAGATGTGCAAGTTAATACAAATAAAATAGAAATAGTGCAAGAAGAGTCTATGTATAAGTAAATAGAATAATATATTAGATAAATAATTTGCAAAATGAATGTTTATCAGAGAGGGCAAGAGCACACACTCAAGTAGAAGTACAGATACTCGTGTTTAAAAATACTCTGGTAAAAGTAGAAGTACTGACTAAACTTCTTTACTCAAGTAAAAGTAAAGAGGTCCTTCCTCCTCATCCTGGCCTACAGGTTTAAAATAACCTGTAAGCTTCGGCATTTTTTGTAATAGCTGCTTGTCTCGAAACTCCTTTTCCCTCAACAATTTCCTTTTCCGAGCGCCACTCTCAAACTTTTTCTTCTCCGACATTTTCTCCTAAACAACCTTCATCAATCACTCAATCACTCGCAATTTGAATAAGTCACATGTGAAACATATTCTCATTCTGATTGGCTGTTAAGTGGTGCCCACTGACTGTTACATCATTTTTGAGAAAAATCTCTGGAATCCATCGAACTCATTGATTAGCGGAGCAAATGATCAAAATAGTATGGAGGGAAGATATTTTCGTTTGGATTACTGGTCTGGGGGCAGCTTGCGAGTGTGTGTGTGTGTGTGTGTGTGTGTGTGTGTGTGTGTGTGTGTGTGTGTGTGTGTGTGTGTGTGTGTGTGTGTGTGTGTGTGTGTGTGTGTGTGTGTGTGTGTATATGTGTGTATGTTTGTGTATTTTTGCATTTGTGTGTATTGTGTTTGTTTCCCGGGGAAAACACTCACGAGAAACACCGGCTGTTGTTACGCCTGCTGTGACGCCTGCTGTGACGTTAAGTTACTCCGTTCTCCGCTTGTAATTATGCCGAAGCTTCAAAGTTGTATTTATCATCAGAATTTGCCGAAACAAGTTTAATATTCTGAAAGCCAAGAATTTGTTTTTTTTAAATCAGATGAAAACAAACTGTAACGGACCCTGCAGTGTTATCTATGATTACTATACTCTTACATTCATAATTTCAGCCGGAGGGAGGGGGGGCGGCGCTGCGGAACAGCAGATTGCGAGTGAGGCTGTCTTCTTCCCTTTACAAGCTTCAAAAATGTATTTATCGTGTAATTTTGGAAATAAAAGTTTCATATTCTGAAAGCCAAGACTTTGTTTATTTAATTTTTTTTTAAAAACACCCGAAATAAAAAATAAAAAAATTGAATTTATTTTTTACATTTGTATTGGCTCATGATAGGCCGATCTCCGTAGGCCCCTGGGCATCAGCCCAGGTCAGCCCGTGCATTAAGGCGGCCCTGCACGCCATGACTCTATGAATAATAATGATCACGCCACCAAACACACATTCAAACTAACGGAACCAGCCTGTTTGGAAATGTGAGAAGTAGAAATTACAGGTATTTGTGTTCAACATGTAAGAAGTAGAAAGTACAGGTATTTGTGTTCAACATGTAAGAAGTAGAAAGTACAGGTATTTGGGTTCAACATGTAAGAAGTAGAAAGTACAGGTATTTGGGTTCAACATGTGAGAAGTAGAAAGTACAGGTATTTGAGTTCAACATGTGAGAAGTAGAAAGTACAGGTATTTGTGTTCAAAATGTAAGAAGTAGAAATTACAGGTATTTGTGTTCAACATGTAAGAAGTAGAAAGTACAGGTATTTGGGTTAAAAATGTAAGAAGTCAAAGTAAAAAGTCGAAAGAAAAATAAGTAGTGGAGTAAAGTACTGATACCAGAAAAATGTACTTAAGTACATTAACGCAGTATTTGTACTCCACTACTTCCACCTCTGAGCCTCGGTGTCAGGGAGCCTGGTCCTCCAGCTGGAAGAAGGCCAGTTAGAAATGTCATTTTAAAAATGGGTCCTCCTCCGTGATAAATGTCCTCCCGTCTGAGGATCAGGACCCTGACACTGTAACGCTGTGGGATAAGGCTAAAGGAAAAGTACAGAAACTTTCCTCACACCACTACTTCCCACCTCGGATGTTTTTGGTGGTTCTTTAAAAAGTGAACAGCCTTGGGTGGGGATGGGGGTTGCTTTTAATAATTCATTTGGACTCAGGGGCAATGAAAGAATTAATTTTCAAAAGCACTTTATCTGCCACTTGCAGCTGGGGGCTTGTTGAAGGGGTTTTTTCTTCAGCTTGTCAATAAGCCCCCCCCCCCCCCATACAGCACTGACACTAAACTAAATAGGTTATTGACTGGCAGGTGAGCTGGAAATGAGGCGGCCAGAATGCAAACTCACTCCCTAGCTCTCTGACCTAGCCCGAAACGGATCAGCGCTCCATAAATCAGAGCGTGATGGATCCGGAACTTTGCCTTCTGTTTCCCTCCGACTCCTTTATTTGTTTTTAATTTGTTCTGACGGTAATCCCAGGGCTCCGCTCACATACACAGAAGCAATAACGCTGGAAATGCCACCGCGTCTCTGAAGGTGTTCGTCAGAGTGGACAGCGGCTCAGAGAGCAATGCCTTGTCGATGCACTCTATCAAAAAGACGTCTTCTTTAAATCGTGCAACTCTTCTAGACTTAGCAAATGTTAACTGATCGAATTGCTAAAGAATTCATCCACCGTTTTATAGTCGCAAAGGTGTGGGAAAGCGAAATTTAAATGGGACCTCTCATGTAAAATGCACTTTGTGATGTCTTTTATACATCAACATGTGTCCCCGGTGTGTCGGGGAACTCACGCAGCATCAGAAAATAAAACCCTCTCTCTTTTCCTCCGTACCCAAATCTCTAAAAACGGGGAGCAACGGAGCTGATCCAGATGTGAGTCCGATATGACGTAATATCTGAAATGTGGACCCACGGCCCAATCAGAAACGTTGCTATCAGAAACAATGCCCGACTGTTTTGGACGTAATATGGTCGGTGTTTACATTAGCATCGCTAACACTCAGAGCTAACCTGTACTGGAGAGCATGTGTGTGAAGAAGCAGGAAGTAAAAAGGAACTCACCTTGTGGGTATAACCGGCAAGAGAGAAAGCCTTTGAGCTCCAGACTGTTTCAGAAAGAATCCTTGATGTGGTTTGGAACATGATGGTGTTTAATCACGGCAGCATTTAGCTGAGTATCTGCCGGTAGAATTCTGATCAGGCATTAGCTCCGCCTCCTCTTTTTCTTTCAAGCTAAGGACCCAGAATCAGTGTTTCCATAACAGCTGAAACAGAGGGGCGTGAGGGATTTCCAAAATGCATGTTCTGTTTGGTATTTTGAGCAAAACACTTCATAGACATGTTTTTATATATTTTCACATATCTGAGACCCATAATATATGGCTAAGAATAGCATAATAGGAGATCTTTCAAATGTAACTTAAGCTACACATATATAGCTAATATATATTCGTGTGGATCCGATATCTTAAACACTCACATCACCAATAACCAAATAAAAGCACATTAAAGCACAGACACAGAAGTGGTTGAAGTTAAAATAGTATATTGTTGTACAACAGTATAAGAGACAGATTACTCTTGCATCAAATGAGCAGAGAGCATGTGTCCACGAGAGAATATTACAGTATTTATACAACTTTTGAACATGCGTAAATGGATCAGGACAAAAAGAGAGAGAATCTTTGTTCCTGAAACTTTCAGAGTCTCTTTCCACAGAGGGGACACATGTTGATGTAGAAGAGACATGAAGAAGAGGGGACACATGTTGATGTAGAAGAGACATGAAGAAGAGGGGACACATGTTGATGTAGAAGAGACATGAAGAAGAGGGGACACATGTTGATGTAGAAGAGACATGAAGAAGAGGGGACACATGTTCATGTAGAAGAGACATGAAGAAGTGGGGACACATGTTGATGTAGAAGAGACATGAAGAAGAGGGGACACATGTTGATGTAGAAGAGACATGAAGAAGAGGGGACACATGTTGATGAAGAAGAGTGGACACATGTTGATGTAGAAGAGACATGAAGAAGAGGGGACACATGTTGATGAAGAAGAGACATGAAGAAGAGGGGACACATGTTGATGTAGAAGAGACATGAAGAAGAGGGGACACATATTGATGTAGAATAGACATGAAGAAAGAGGGGACACATGTTGATGAAGAAGAGGGACACATGTTGATGTAGAAGAGACATGAAGAAGAGGGGACACATGTTGATGTAGAAGAGACATGGAAGAAGAGGGGACACATGTTGATGTAGAAGAGACATGGAGAAGAGGGGACACATGTTGATGTAAGAAGAGACCTGAAGAAGAGGGGACACATGTTGATGTAGAAGAGACATGAAGAAGAGGGGACACATGTTGATGTAGAAGAGACATGGAGAAGAGGGGGACCACATGTCAACAAGTCCTCCAACTCATACGACCAAATGGGTCGATTGTTTAAGCCCTTATTACGACCAAATATGTCGTTTGTTCAAGCGCTTAATACGACCTATAATTACATTTTAAAATTGTCGGCCTCTAGTGCTCCCGTTGAATGCAAACGTTACAGAGGGTTGTTTATTCACAAATAGCCCTAAACCTCTCTGTAAAATCCTAAATTGTAGGGTAGTTTGGCCATTAAAACGCTTTATGATTAGATTTCTAGCGAGAAGTATATATTATACTTTTAGAATCCACGTCCAGTCGTTATGTAGGATCTATAGTTTGATAGATATTACGAAGATGATTTGAGGTTTCGTCAGGAGAACGTGTATATGCGGCAAGCTTCCATGTAAAGTTACGGGTTGAAAACAGTATTTCCGGTCTCAACGTTTTCATAATAAAACCAATGATCAAATGATTTAACAGTGATATCTGCAGTACTCATCCACTAAAAAACATCAGTTTATCCTAGTTCATTATACGACATTAATTGGTTTAAATTGTGTACAATGCTTTTGTGTTTTTCCCATAGGGTTTTCTCTTTCGATTCTGAGAGACACATTTCTTTTTTCAGAGGTTTTGATCAGAGCCATATAATAGAAGAGTTATGACATCTCCGTTCACTCCAATGGACCACTTTTCTACAGCAATGGCGGATCGTGGAGCCTCTCATTCGTTCCCCGGAAGTTAGCGCCAAGGCTAGCAGAGCGGTAGAGTTGCAGCATAATAGACCGTTCGTGACGGACTTTTAAAGGTAAGAAGAAGTTTAAAGATTTATATTGCGGATATTATCAGTACATCTGATTCAAATGAACATGTGTATTAAAGGATGTCAGTGGATTATCCCTAAATTAGTAGATTTAGGGAACGTTTACAGATAACAGATCAAGCTAGGATACCGAAGCAAGTTAGCAACAGACGTTGAACAACCTTTTAATTGTAAATTCCGTTCTCTTAATGTCATTTGGTCCAACGTTGTTGAATTAGAGAAGAGGGGCTTCTAAACGGGATTGTATGCGGGGGTGGAGGGAGTTAAATATTAGATAAATATAACTTTGGTGCGTGTAAGAGTGAGTGTTTTTAGCATAGCCATATTGTGTCCTTGTGATTATGTTGATTATTACCTGTCTGTATAATGTTGCAGCTCAGCTGATTTTGGATTGATGGCAAAGGGAGAGGGACTTAAGTGAGAGTGAAAACACAAGGTAAGTTTAATACTACTGTTTTATATAAGTAAGCATACTAAACATGTATTCTATCACTGTATTATATAAGTAATCTTGTTAGTAACCTACTGTATGGCAGGTGGAGGGGCAGTGATGTTACAGGTGGAGGAGCAAGACTGCAAACTCACAAGACAGAGAAATCGAAGTTTGTTCTCCAGAGAAGAGGTTGATTTCACTTCAATTTTTTCATATTTTCTAAAGATGTGGAAATGGCACAAAAAAAAACTTGAGAGCTGTAACCAAGACAACTGTAACAACATGAGTAGACAGCCACCAAGGTTTTTCAAGTCCCTCTCTTACTCCATTTTGCCAACCCAAACTTCCAGGTACATGACGGGACACCTTGCTTGTTTTTGTTGTTTGCGCTCCTCTGGCAGGTGGAGGGCAGTGATCCCTTCCCTTCTTCCCTCAATCTTTGAGACTAATGTAAGTAGAAGACATGGCACTGTAAATGTTCGAACATTTAAAATATTATACCACTTAAAAATAAGAAATATTACTTTTGTTACTAAGAGTTCATACTTATTATACCTGTGTCACCTTTCACACTATAGCTGTGATCATGAGCTATGGGCTTTGTAGATACAGGTCCCGGGGTGAATCGTGGTGCAGGGACCCTTCTCTTTTTGACCACAGGGCGATGCACGAAGATGGTGGGTATAGCCTCTGCTCTCAGCCTTGCCCTTTTTTGTCTTGACAAACTGGTCTGCATCAAAATGTGCCTGCGGAGTGACTTGAGGTTACTTCACACACAGAACAACTCAGTTTTGTCTGCCCACATACATATTCCATAGTGGTTGAATACACAGTATTAGGAAACACTTTATACTTACTGGACATGTTATACTCATTACATACTGTATATACAATATGACCAAGAATGTGAGACAACTTTATAGAAATTCATATCACATCTGTTACTGATGCCATGTGTCATACTTTGTTAAACTCACAAATAATAAAGTTCCATAACTTCAGTTGGGAACAAAGACCACACCTTATCTCCCCAAGGCAATTTCCCATCCAATAGGTGTGCTATATAGGTGTGTATAACCCTTTCTCCTGTCTGTTACTCCCTCTTTCAGCACAAGAACCAGAGGGGGATTCAATGGAGCCTGAATACCTGCACTGAGACCCTCACCCTGCACCCTGAGTCTCAACTCTGTGTTTTTCAAGCCTTCCCTGTTTTTTGTATTAAACAAAACATTAAGCTTTCCCAATGGTGTGGTTTTCGTTTTGTGAAAAAGTGCAAATGCAGTGTTTGTATATAAATCACATATTTTGTTGCTGTTGGTTGTGAAATTGCTCCTGCTTCCTCCGCTCTGTGTCAGTGGGGAAGCCGTACATTCGTACTCCTTTCTCTGAGCGATTGGAGCATCCCCAGGCAGCACAGCAAACCATGGTGGCGACTAGGAGGCAGCACAGCAAACCAGGACAACACGGAGGAAAAGGCACAGACAAACTGCATGATATGCTATTCAATGTTTATTGAATTCCATGTATTTGCAATGGATGTTCCTAAAACAACACATTTAACATCATCATCATCATGCTGCTGCTGCTAGTCCTTTGATAGTCACCTGTCGGTCTCCTGTCCTTTCTGAAAGCCATAAAGATGACATTAGTCATTTAGATAACTTGTGTCCTCAATTACCATGGTTACTGAAACTACCATGAATTTAAAAATGGTAAGAAAATGGTAGACATTAATCTAATCTGAATTTTAAAGCATTACTTTAGATCCCCTCCCTCTAAATATATCAATAAACATTAGAAAGTGATGCTCCTGACTACCATACAAGTTTAAGAAGATAATATTGGTTTTAAAGAATTCAAAGCTATAAATAAACAGCAACAGGCTCTTTAACCAAGGCACTGTTAGCCTAACATGTAAACTAGTTGTTCACACTAATCCTAATATCATCACTTAATATTAGCAAATTCTATTTTATTTTTTTAAACATTGATGTAAATACATACACATATCGATTTGTTGTATAAATATTGCAAATCAAAACCTTTATTCACTAATAATTACCAAAAATCGTAGTTCTATCTCCTGTTATCAATGCATTCACATTGCCCGCCATGAACTTCCGGGGAACGATCCTCGTCTACATGAACCACGTGACGATAACCGTTTTTGGACTTCAGTTGTCGTAACTCTTCTATTATATGGCTCTGGTTTTGATAGGCTAAAATCACGCCGCAATGCACGTCGGGATATGGTGTTTATGTGATATGAAATCGGAAAACTTTTTTTTTTTTAAATAATAATAATACTTTATTCCGAGTGTTCTTGCTTTTCTCTTTGGAAGTCATCACATAACGGCATTGTAATACACGGTTCGGCTGCATTACATATTACATATCTGCTGTAGATATGTATTTATAGAGCCCTGATCAGAAGACCTTTTGACAAACTGGAAGAGATGCCGCCAAAACTGAATACGTGACGTGGACCATAAATATATCAACAATTAAACAACATCTTCCATTTCTTTTCACACAATACGTCTCCTTGCAGTATCAACACTAATTCGGCTGACTTTTATATTTGATCCAATTAGTAGATAGTCTGTATTTACACCATAACGGTGCACAGCTGATAGAAAGGGACTTTTTTGTAGTTTTTAAAGATATTACTGATTTTCTGAACTACCTTTCCAACTCCTCATGCAGTTGACTGTTACAGGTCTATAAAAGTTTATGGTACAATGCATAAGCTTCACATCGAGAGACTGAAACTGTATTTTCCTTTACCGTTCTGTTTTAATTTCACAATAAAGTGAATAGTCATATTATGTTTGATATTATTATGTTTTATTAACTACACCACTGGTTTTTTAAACCGCACCTCCTAGTGGTTAAAGCACGTTATTGAAAGTAGTTGTTGAATAAGTTATATTTGATGAAAACATTTAAATATTAAGAGTAGCCTACATACAAAATAGGGGTCAATGATAGACATATAGAATATAAAATATCAAGAAGATACTGTAGTGATCTCTACAATAAAACAGTTTAGTGCAGGACGTCCAAAGATATTAACAGGTGGATGTGCAAAACAGACAAACTGATAAGGCTGAATTTTACTCAGGTGTAACGAAAGTCTGATTTAAGGGTTGTTTATATTTCACATCATTAATCAGAATCTGCAAAGTAACAAAAATAAATGTAGTAGAGTAAAAATACCAGGTTAACCTCTGAATTGTAGTGGAGTAGAACAAAGTAGTACATGCTGCTGTAACAAAAACATTTCCCAACTTGGGATCAATAAAGTATATCTTATCTTATCTTAAGATGATCGATGGCTACCGCCATATTTGCTAAATGTGCATCTGAACCTTGACAAGTGCATGTTTCAGGCTTATCAATTAACAACAGGAGGGGTCACAGACATAAGACCAGCTGTTAAACAAAGCTCTTCTGACCTTAGCTGTCATGTGGGTATATTAATGCTGCCCATTATGGACACAAGCAATTTTCACCCATGTATTAATTATATGTTTTAAATTTGATAACACCAATGTGTTTCGTATCCCCTAAACCTCCAGGGATGTATATAGTTTAATACTGGCAACTTCTAATTGTGGGAAATACGAAAACGTCTTATAAAACTACAATTCCCAGTAGAGACGTGCCATAGAACATGTTGCGAAACACACAATAGCCAGCATGTGTAATTCTGGGGGGGGGGGGGGGGGGGGGGGGGGCTGGGCTGGACCCGTCCAAGTCCAGTTTTGGATAGTCTGGCGTGGTTCCATTCCATTTCAAAGAGCTGTTTGACACTCGGCATAACCTTGTCGCACTGCCACTCCAACATCCAATCACAGAGCTTGAGGGCTAATCACGGGGTTTGTAAAGCAAGGCGGATGTTGTAGTCCCAAACGATAGCTGGGGATTCTGGGTAGTGTAGTGTCTTCGGAAACTCTGTAGTGTCTAAACTCCAAAAAAACAATTTGTTTCTCCGAATCGAAGGTTAAAAACACAAAAGCATTGTACACAATTTAAACCAATCAATATTGTGTAATTAACAAGGATAAACTGATGTTTTTTTAGTGGATGAGTAATGGAGATATCAATGTGTAATCATTTGACAGTGTGAGGAATACTTCCGGTTTTATTATGAAAACTTCGAGACCGGAAATACTGTTTTCACCCACGCTAACTTTACATGGAAGCTGCCCCATATACAGTACACGTTCTCCTGGCGAGACCTCAAATTATCTTCGTATATCTATCAAACTGTAGATCCTACACATCCACTGGACGTAGATTATAAAAGTACAATATACACTTCTCGCTAGAAATCTAATAAAAAAGCATTTTAATGGCCAAACTATTCCACAATTTAGGATTTTCCAGAGAGGGTTATTTGTGAATAAACGACCCTCTGGAGCGTTTGCAATCGACAGGAGCATGTTGTTTCTTACACGACCACTAGAGGTGCTACACTTTAAAACGTGACTCTGGGTCGTATTTAGCTGCTGAACAATCGACCTATATGGTCGTTTTTTGTAGGACAGGCTGGTTGATGTAGAAAAGACATGAAGAAGAGGGGACACATGTTGATGTAGAAGTGACATGAAGAAGAGGGGACACATGTTGATGTAGAAGAGACATGAAGAAGAGGGGACACATGTGGATGTAGAAGTGACATGAAGAAGAGGGGACACATGTTGATGTAGAAGAGACATGAAGAAGAGGATTTTGCATAATAGGGGACCTTTAAGGCTGGTTGTTGTTTTTTCCTGCTTCAAGTAATATCAGCCCAACATAGATTGCTGCACCAGAGGAAGCAGTTACTTCAGAATGTGTGCAGATTAAACATATTGTATATTCTAGCTACTGCTGTATCTCTACATTTACACATGAAAACAACTAGTGTTGAAGTAAACAGTGCATTTTCATTTCCTCCTAAACGGATGCACCCCTGTGGATATGTGCACCACCGTAAAGCCATTCCTCTGGATATAGAAACAGAACGGTGTGCAGAGAAACACGCTTCCTCTTCCTGCAGAGCTGATGGATGCGAGGCCACTAGGTGTGCTTACACTCTGGAACGTGTTGCCAGACAGATGTAATTTGCCTAATGTAGTGTAGATATTGCTCCTATAATGATAGAATATCACGATGCAGGTTTTTTTGCGCCGAGAGAGGAGAGTGAACGTCCGGCTGGAGGAACACAAGGACGCTGCAATAAATCAACACTGAAAGCTGAACGTGTAGCAGCGTGGCTCATTGCACAAAAACATAAGTGTGTTTCTCCAGAACATCGAGCACGCAGCTGAGAGTCCAGATGAGGAATGACATCACAGTCACTGGTGTCCAGCTGCTGGGAGTTTGAGCAAAACCATCTGCAAGCAACTGTCTTTAAAACAATTAAAGAGGCCCTATTCTGCTTTAAGGCGAGACACCCCAGGTGAATAGGGTAATTTTTTTAACTTAAAGGTATCAGCTAGAAATTTCTCCAGTTAATTACTTACAATAAGGCAATTGTCTTTTGCATTACAAGTTTTCTGAAATAGCATGTTTAAATATGCAAATGATCCATTATCTCATTAAATATGCACATATTTTAACACATTTCAGGAATCGAAATCTGAACTTTGGATAAAGCCAGATTCAAAATTCTTGTTTCATTTTGTAGTCATATTAGTATCTAAGGCTTTTACTGAAGGGATATTGGATATCTCTTTTTATCACTCCATAAATCAGAAAATACTGTCAACAGCACTAAAATATCCATTTTCGCCATGTTTTTAGGTATACAATGTTGTATAATTCAGGCTATGAATTATATATGAACAAACCCTTCTGTAAAAGCCTTCATAATATTGATAGGAATATAACTGGAAGGTTTGGTGTATGTACGTGCTACTGAAGTTGAAATTTCGAACTCAGAGTAGGAGAAAAAACTCATTTTGAGAAAACGACCTTTAAAGATTGCAGTGAGGCGCTAGCTAAACCCTCCTGTTCTTTGGATGACAGCGTGCGCATTGACGCACTCCGTGAAGGTATTTCATGTTCAGGGTCATTTTTTTTTTGTATAACCTTGCTTCGTGCAAGTGACAATTGTTGTCGTCTTCTCTGTGAACGTTTTTTTTCGCCGTTCTTTTGGCATTTTGAGATTTCAATTTCTAGCTGAAAGCTAACCAGGAAGTGTTTTAGCACACCACGTGACGCATCTGAACGAATCACGTTGTCAGAAATTGACACCAGCCAATGAGATTTTGTTTCTTGGTTTAAGACCCCTTTGTACTTTCACGATTGGTTGCTGATACAAAGGAAATGACCATATTTGGATCCGATGAGATTGTGCAGGAGAGACAGAGCTTTCCAGCGATACCTCTGTTGACATGGTGCACACAGCGGTCGCGGTACTTTATGTTACGTTAGAATGCTAACTTTTGGTGAATTTAGGAGAAATCTACAGACGCAAATAGACAAACTATAGTAAAATAAACACTTAAATGTGTATTTTGTACGTTTTCCTTCCAAAACCCTGAAAGAAAACATGTTATGGAATCAAAATAGCACAAAATCTCAAAATTGACCAGTACTTGAAAAACGATGTTTTTGCCTGCCGTGTCTCATTAAGGAGTTGGCTAGTCCTCCAACACATTGTACATGACAGGATAAGGGGCGGGACATCTTTAAGCGGGTGACCAATCACAACAGAGCCGGCCAGCTAACCAATCAGAGCAGACTGGGCTCTGGTTTTCAGATCTGGTTTGAGACAGAGGGTGAAAAGAGGCGCTGCAGCACAGGCAGTATGAGAAACATAAAGTGCTTTCTGAACATTAAAGCATGGAGACATGTAGAGACACTACATTCTGATATACACCTGAACGTCAGCAGGAGAGGACTCTTTAAAGTAGAGACACTACATACTGATATACACCTGAACATCAGCAGGAGAGGACTCTTTAAAGTAGAGACACTACATACTGATATACACCTGAACATCAGCAGAGATGACTCTTTAAAGTAGAGACACTACATACTGATATACACCTGAACATCAGCAGGAGAGGACTCTTTAAAGTAGAGACACTACATACTGATATACACCTGAACATCAGCAGGAGAGGACTCTTTAAAGTAGAGACACTACATACTGATATACACCTGAACATCAGCAGGAGAGGACTCTTTAAAGTAGAGACACTACATACTGATATACACTGAACATCAGCAGGAGTATGACTCTTTAAAGTAGAGACACTACATACTGATATACACCTGAACATCAGCAGGAGAGGACTCTTTAAAGTAGAGACACTATATACTGGATATACACCTGAACATCAGCAGGAGAGGACTCTTTAAGTAGAGACACTACATACTGATATACACCTGAACATCAGCAGGAGAGGACTCTTTAAAGTAGAGACACTACTACTGATATACACCTGAACATCAGCAGAAGAGGACTCTTTAAAGTAGAGACACTACATACTGATATACACCTGAAACATCAGCAGAAGAGGACTCTTTAAAGTAGAGACACTACATACTGATAGACACCTGAACAATCAGCAGGAGATGACTCTTTAAAGTAGAGACACTAACATCTGATATACACCTGAACATCAGCAGGAAAGGACTCTTTAAAGTAGAGACCCCTACAATACTGATATACACCTGAACATCAGCAGAAGAGGACTCTTTAAAGTAGAGACACTACATACTGATATACACCTGAACATCAGCAGGAGAGGACTCTTTAAAGTAGAGACACTACATACTGATATACACCTGAACATCAGCAGGAGAGGTACTCTTTAAAGTAGAGACACTACATACTGATATACACCTGAAACATCAGCAGGAGAGGACTCTTAAAGTAGAGACACTACATACTGATATACACCTGAACATCAGCAGGAGATGACTCTTTAAAGT
This sequence comes from Gymnodraco acuticeps, assembly GCF_902827175.1. Lineage (NCBI taxonomy): Eukaryota > Metazoa > Chordata > Actinopteri > Perciformes > Bathydraconidae > Gymnodraco > Gymnodraco acuticeps. Next base: position 65,722 of record NW_022990127.1, on the reverse strand, counting down.
AGAGACACTACATACTGATATACACCTGAACATCAGCAGGAGAGGGACTCTTTAAAGTAGAGACAAACTACACACTGATATACACCTGAACTTCAGCAGGAGAGGACTCTTTAAAGTAGAGACACTACATACTGATATACACCTGAACATCAGCAGGAGAGGACTCTTTAAATTAGAGACACTACATACTGATATACACCTGAACATCAACAGTAGAGGACTCTTTAAAGTAGAGACACTACACACTGATATACACCTGAACATCAGCAGGAGAGGACTCTTTAAAGTAGAGACACTACATACTGATATACACCTGAACATCAGCAGGAGAGGACTCTTTAAAGTAGAGACACTACACACTGATATACACCTGAACATCAGCAGGAGAGGACTCTTTAAAGTAGAGACACTACACACTGATATACACCTGAACATCAGCAGGAGAGGACTCTTTAAAGTAGAGACACTACACACTGATATACACCTGAACATCAGCAGGAGAGGACTCTTTAAAGTAGAGACACTACATACTGATATACACCTGAACATCAGCAGGAGAGGACTCTTTAAAGTAGAGACACTACACACTGATATACACCTGAACATCAGCAGAATAGGTCCATTTTTAATGTGATTCTGAAAGATATCACCGTCAGATCTCGTCTTAACTTTTCCTCGTCCGCCCTTAGTCTTTGTTGAACAAACAAAGCCTAGTGTCTGAGAGGAAATGGATTTCCAAACATGGTAATGTATCTCCTCTATCTTCGCTCCCGTTTTTTTGTATTTACTTTTAATTTGTATTGATCTTTCGCCTGCACCTCAATTCTGCTGATGTCAGAGAGGTGAGGGAGCATTACAATATACAATACTTTCTTCTGCTCTCTTATCGTGGAGGAAATGAAAAGCAAATGGCACCTTTGTCCGGGACGTGAGCTCGTCCAGGCGGAAGGGCTTTTGAAGCGCGGGGGTGAAATTGGAAAAGGTTGCAGGTTCACTTCCCCGGACAATGACATCCCCTCTGCCTCCACTCCTGCAGCTCACAGGAGATTAGAGCAGCAGGAAGATAAGAGCGGCAGCGGCTAAATGTTTTTCTCCGGGCCGGACGGATCGAAAGAGCTGAAGTGCTCCAGTTAGCCAGAAGACAGACGGATAGAGACGGACACAAAGTAAATCATTGTGAACTGACCTTGACTTGATTGTTGTGCGTAAACTGGTCTGCTGCTTCAAAGATAAAAAAGCAGAGTACACATGATCAATACGAGGACACAGCATCAAAGGGGAGCTCTGAAAATATGTTTTAAAAAAGGTAGGGAAGATGTCCGCTGTAGTAGCAGCTTCATTCAATTCATGTCATAAGCATATAGTGTATACACAGCTGTGAGACACACACACACACACACACACACACACACACACACACACACACACACACACACACACACACACACACACACACTTCTTTGTGCATTTCACCACCCGTATAAATATGATAATGCCTGCACTGCGCCGGCAAAGCAGGGGAAGCTTTAGGGAGATGATGAAGGACCACAGTGCAGTGAAGGCCACCACACACACTTAGCAGTCCTACTGAGCCCTTGACACACACACACACACACGCACGCACACACGCACACACTGTCTGCCTCACACTGAGGACCACACAGCCACGAGCATCGTTGCATCTTGTATATCAAGTGTATTTACAGTGTGTCTTCGTGGACTGCTCATCATCTGAATGGTTTGCCGTTCATGAGAACCAGTTTAAATACTAGCGCTGCACAATTTGGAAAGAATAACCTATTGTGATTTATTTAGACGAATTCTGCAATTGCGATATGATTCACGATAATAGGGGACTGGTCATTTTTGAATCACTCTCCTGATCCTTGGAAATGATATTCAATGTTATTGGTTTACCTTTTTACCTATCAAGGATATATCCACAATCGCTTATTCAAATTGTTATTTTAACACATATTTAGCCTTTGAATATACAGTATATCGTGCATCTTGCAACCTGAATATTGCACAAGTGAAGTCCATAGTGCAGTTTCTGTAGGTGCGTTTCACTTCGGTTAAATGGACTCCTTGCGTCCCTCACTTGCGTCGTTTCCCTGCGACTAGTCCCTCCCACCAGGGAAGCAAGGAGAGACGCAAGGAACCCACGAGAAGCAGGGAAATGAGTTTTAAGAGCAATGGGACGTCCTTTCCTCCGGAGCCAGATCAGTGCATGCGAGCGCATCGTCCAATCAGTGAGCGATACACAGTAAGGGGGCGGGGCGAGTGTCTGAGAATTTCACCGGACGATGGTCTGGTAGTTCCTCGATCCTCGGTCCTCCGGCAAAAATAAGGCCACTGGGACGCGACTCAAGATGGGACAGACAAATCAACTTCCGGTGACACAGAGGAGCGAGGAAATGAAAAATAACCGGAGTGAGACGCACCATATGAAATACTGATTACTACTGCAGCCGCTAGTTTACACTTTTATTCGATTTGAAGTTACTGACTGTGCATACTATACATTCCTCCAGTGTGTGTGTGTGTGTGTGTGTGTGTGTGTGTGTGTGTGTGTGTGTGTGTGTGTGTGTGTGTGTGTGTGTGTGTGTGTGTGTGTGTGTGTGTGTGTGTGTGTGGCGCACAATATACAGACGGTGATCACAGCGGCTTTTCATGCCAATAATTCAGAAATCACGTTATAATAAAGTCAAAAACCCTCTGATTTCTCTCACCAGTTAGTCATTCATTTCTCTATTACAACACCACACACACATTTGTTTTACCTCCCCCAAAATACAAGTAAACACTAGTAATTTAATCTTTAGATCGATCATGATTAATTCATCGGTGGCTAAAAGGATGACACTTTTAATCTACTTATTCAAACACATTTCAAACAGTCATGTTAAAAGGCCAGGAGAGTACAAACTACAGCAAGCTGAAATAGAACAAGGCTAACCAATAGATAACGGCTTCTCAGATGTGCGTTTGTTTCGAAGGAAGTCAGAGTTGCAGCAGACCTGCAGCTTTCTTTGTGTTCAGACTAGGCTACATATTGTTGTGTAAACTCCGCGTCTTGGTGTCAAACGTTGTGTGTTGCATGACTTCTGAAGGTGACTCCTCCTCCTCTTCTCGTCTCACTTTTGATGCCCTTCTCGATCAATAAACCGTTTCATCTCAGTGCTCAGGCGCGTCGATGATCCGATGTCGTGTCCGGTTTACGGTCGACACGAAGGATCTGCCCTCGTCCTGATAAAGCTTTCCTTCACCACCCCCCCACCCCCCTCCTTTTGTCTTGGTGTCGCTGCGGAGGAAAAAGAGCTCTCGGCCTATTTCAATCACGGATGCCTCTCTCTAATGAGCGTCTTTTAATCCTCCGCAGCGAACGCAGCTCGCCTTCCGGCACGACAAACATGTACCAGATTAGAGGATTACTCGCATTTATGCATTCATGTAGTAATTTATGAACACAAGCCATTATAGGAATCCCTTTGCAAGAGAAAGAGAGTCCATGTCTGCTTTAATGTTTATATCAAAAGCTGCTGTTGCACAAACTGTCGGAGCTTGTATGGACGATTCATTCCTTTGGGATTATTAGCAGCTTTTGTTCTGCATTTGTCACGGCTCTATTTACTATTTAACTATTTAGATTTAGCTCGCTCTGACAACACTCTAAAAAAAATATACACCTGCTGTACTTAAATAAATTGAGGTAACAATTTGCATTGATCTTTTTAAGTATTTCCAATTTAATCGATTACATTATTCCGAGTACCCATTTATAATCTGATTAACTCAAATAGTTCAGTACTATCATTTGCTTTCACCTTTAAAAACTAAATTAAGATGAACCAACTTCATTTTAATCGTAAAGATGGAGTGATATTAAAGGTGGGGTATGTACGTTTGAGAAACCGGCTCGAGAAACACTTTTTGTTATATTCCATGGAATGCTCTTAACATCCCGATAGCAATGAATATCTGAAGTGCTTTGACAAAAAATACATTAAAAAATGTCATCTGTGGAAGCCGTGGCGCTGTAAAAAGCACGACCAATCATCTGAGCCGGCTAAAGTAACTGGATGGCCTACCTGCCTGTCAGCCTTCCATCTGTGCACAAACTTACCTCGTGCCCTCATTGGTCATGTGTGCGTTCGTGTGTGTTGGAGGAGGGGCTCTGTGAGGAAGTGGCAGATTTTCTCCGGTTGTGTATTTTCACATTCTAGCGCACTCGAGCTGGTTTCTCCATTCTTACCTACCCCACCTTGAAGTTGCATTTTGTTTAGTTTAAGTCCAAACTACTCAAAAATGTCCATGCAAATTGTTACCTTAATTTGTTTGAGTATTAAAAACTCATTTATTTGAGTCAAAAACAATACACACATTTAAGTTCCACTTTTTAACAGTTTATTTTAAAATGTTCTTTACACAGTGACCTTTGTATAACAAATGTTCTCAAACATGAAATAAAAGTAAATACAAACATTACAATAAAGGCATGAAGCTGCTTCCAACGTTTTGAACATCTCTCTTTGAGGTAGTTGAGTGCGTATATCAGCCCCATCAGCACACTGGCACAGGCTCTGGTCGCATCCGAGATTTGAGGGACTTCTGTTCCTTCAATCACTATTCTTGCATCCGCAGCCCTGGTCAACACAGTCTTCAGCACCTCATTGCTAGCTTCCACTTCACCATCCTGAAATAAGTAGATTAGAAAAATACATTTCAGTGTTTTTGGTGCAATCAGATTTGAAAACATTGCATTGTGTTTCAGGTTAACACAAGTTACAGTATGATTTAAGCATCTTCTTTAGCTTTCCTTGAAGAGATCCTCCTTTTCACGAAGACACACCACCAAGCACCGGATGGCAACCTCTTTTATTCTTTCCACCGAATCATCCTTAAAAGGAGAACATTTTAATGTTGAGAAAGAAAAACAAAGGCTTGTTTGCAAAAACTGAACATGCCGAGCATTGGCAGGTGCTGTTCATATTTATTTTTAATTAGTTTTTATCAAATGTAACGTTAATTCTAACAAGAATATATATATATACATACTGTATAACAAATAATGAACTTTGACTGCAACTGTGAAACAAAGGATACAGGAGGATACAAACAGCTAGCTCATCAGTATGCTAGGCATGCTACAGTAGCTTAAAACAAGTAGCACCTTACGCTTGTGTTATACTGTATATGCAGTAAGCAGCTGTTGTAATTCTGACTTTCTCTCAAAATCTCAAACTTTTTTCTGAATACAACTTATTCAGAAAAAAGTTTGAGATTTTGATAGAAAGTCAGAATTTTGAAGAAAAAGTCAGATTTTTGAGGGAAAAGTCCGAATTTTGAGGAAAAAAATCAGAACTGTGAGATTGTGAGAAAGTCAACATTTAGAGATTTTGAGAGAAAGTCAGAATTCTTTGAGAAAATCTGAATTTTGAGAGAAAGCCAACATTTTGAGAGAAAGTCAGAATTTTGAGATTTTCAGAAAAAGTCAGAATTTTGAGATTTTCAGAGAAAGTCAGAATTTTCTGATTTTCAGAAAAAAGCCAACATTTTGAGAAAAAAACTCAGTATTTCGTACATGACAGGATGTTTGATTTCCTACAAGAACTGGCATTCCTCCATCTTGTGACTGTGTAACTCCCTCTCTTGGATATCAGCATGTGAAGGACACTGTTCAGGAACTAGTTGATGCTCTGTATGTGATGACTACTTCCATTCTGGAGAGGATCACAGATACATGGATCCTGAGATTGAAGCTCAAGCCGGTTACGAGGGATATCTTTCTAACAGATACTATTTGAAATGCATGATAACTTTCGTGCGTGCGTGTCTCCTGTGGATGTGGCCACACAGCATCTCTCTAAATGCGGTCAGACAGATGAGTCTCGCCTCGCAGCGCTGCCTCCCAAGGGCACAGTGACATTTTCTGGGGACAATATGGGACTGCGGTGACAGAAAACAGCCCAGACTCCCCCCTCCATCTCCCCCCCTCACCCTTTCTGCTAATTTCCCTCCCCCGTCTTGAGAGTGCTGCAGAAAAACCACCTCACCCTTTTCATTCTGTTACAGGTCAAAAGATTTGACAAAGTTCCAGCAGCCTGGTGGGTCTGCGGGGGGGGGGGGGGGGGGGGGGGGGGGGATGATTACAGACAGGAACGTACACAGCACATTTTCAGAAAAAGCAGGAGCTCAGACGGGAGAGTTGGAAAATGTTTTTTTTTAAAGTCTCAATTTATTCTGCTTTTGAATATTTAAGATAAGAGTAATTTATTTATCACATTTTGGGAAATGTTTGTGTTGCAACAGCATCAAATACATGGCATTGTACAATACAAATGAAAAAGACAAGAAATAAACAAGAAAGTAGAAAATATACATGTTGAATTTACAAATGAGCATCAAGCCACGTTATTCATTTAAACTGTCTCTGTTGCAGAGTGAGTCTGTCTCATAACTGTGGGTGTCAATGTCGAGGACGCTTGCTTGGTAGCGCATGTCTTCCGAGCGTCTTGCTTCAGAAGCGAGGCAAGAATCCTTCCTGGCATTCGGAAAACGAAGAGTGGAACGGGCGAGCAAGTGTGCGTCATATGAGAGGCCCCGCCTTACATTTTCCGCCACAGGTTTGGCGAAATTGGTCCGTGCGCAAAGCATTGTGGGGATTTTAAGACCGCGGAGTCTACACATGTGCAGCCTCGAGATTTCTCCAAACGAAGTACGCCGGGCTCGGTAGAATTCCAAGCATGCTGGACATTGGAACAGTCCTTCTGCGGCACTCGATGACGTGGTATGCTTGAAATAGTGGCTCTGGAGTAGCTTTACTCGACATTGAGAAACACCCTATCAGTGTTTGTCAGTAGATCTGAAACGTCTAGGTTAGCTACGTTAGCTAGCTAGCTTACAGCAGATCTGCAGTATCATCAGAAGGAGTCATGTGATCACATTGTTCAAATAAGACCATCAAACATTTTAGGTAAGTTTCCAACAACAGAGACAGTTGTTCAGCTTTATCATTCTGAACGTCACCAAGCGCTCCGTCCCAGCTGTGTGCGTCACTCTTTAGTGTCCCCTGGTCTCCTAGCTGTGTGCGTCACTCTTTAGTGTCCCCTAGTCTCCCTGCTGTGTGCGTCACTCTTTAGTGTCCCCTGGTCTCCCAGCTGTGTGCGTCACTCTTTAGTGTCCCCTGGTCTCCCATCTGTGTGCGTCACTCTTTAGTGTCCCCTGGTCTCCCAGCTGTGTGCATCACTCTGTAGTGTCCCCTGTTCTCCCAGCTGTGTGCGTCACTCTTTAGTGTCCCCTGGTCTCCCAGCTGTGTGCGTCACTCTTTAGTGTCCCCTGGTCTCCCATCTGTGTGCGTCACTCTTTAGTGTCCCCTGGTCTCCCAGCTGTGTGCATCACTCTGTAGTGTCCCCTGTTCTCCCAGCTGTGTGCGTCACTTTTTAGTGTCCCCTGGTCTCCCAGCTGTGTGCATCCCTTTTTAGTGTCCCCTGTTCTCCCAGCTGTGTGCATCACTCTGTAGTGTCCCCTGGTCTCCCAGCTGTGTGTGTCACTCTTTAGTGTCCCCTGTTCTCCTAGCTGTGTGCGTCACTCTTTAGTGTCCCCTGGTCTCCCAGCTGTGTGCGTCACTCTTTAGTGTCCCATGTTCTCCCAGCTGTGTGCGTCACTCTTTAGTGTCCCCTGGTCTCCCAGCTGTGTGTGTCACTCTTTAGTGTCCCCTGGTCTCCCAGCTGTGTGCATCACTTTTTAGTGTCCCCTGTTCTCCCAGCTGTGTGCATCACTCTGTAGTGTCCCCTGGTCTCCCAGCTGTGTGCGTCACTCTTTAGTGTCCCCTGTTCTCCTAGCTGTGTGCGTCACTCTTTAGTGTCCCCTGGTCTCCCAGCTGTGTGCGTCACTTTTTAGTGTCCCATGTTCTCCCAGCTGTGTGCGTCACTCTTTAGTGTCCCCTGGTCTCCCAGCTGTGTGTGTCACTCTTTAGTGTCCCCTGGTCTCCCAGCTGTGTGTGTCACTCTTTAGTGTCCCCTGGTCTCCCAGCTGTGTGCGTCACTCTTTATAGTCCCCTGGTCTCTCAGCTGTGTGCATCACTTTGTAGTGTCCCCTGTTTTCCTAGCTGTGTGCGTCACTCTTTAGTGTCCCCTGGTCTCCCAGCTGTGTGCGTCACTCTTTAGTGTCCCCTGTTCTCCTAGCTGTGTGCGTCACTCTTTAGTGTCCCCTGGTCTCCCAGCTGTGTGCGTCACTCTTTAGTGTCCCCTGGTCTCCCAGCTGTGTGCGTCACTCTGTAGTGTCCCCTGTTCTCCCAGCTGTGTGCATCACTTTGTAGTGTCCCCTGGTACGTGCGTCACTTTTTAGTGTCCCCTGTTCTCCTAGCTGTGTGCGTCACTCTTTAGTGTCCCCTGGTCTCCCAGCTGTGTGCGTCACTCTTTAATGTCCCTGGTCTCCCAGCTGTGTGCGTCACTCTTTAGTGTCCCCTGTTCTCCCAGCTGTGTGCGTCACTCTTTAGTGTCCCCTGGTCTCCCAGCTGTGTGCGTCACTCTTTAGTGTCCCCTGGTCTCCCAGCTGTGTGCGTCACTCTTTAGTGTCCCCTGGTACGTGCGTCACTTTTTAGTGTCCCCTGTTCTCCCAGCTGTGTGCGTCACTCTTTAGTGTCCCCTGTTCTCCTAGCTGTGTGCGTCACTCTTTAGTGTCCCCTGTTCTCCTAGCTGTGTGCGTCACTTTTTAGTGTCCCCTGGTCTCCCAGCTGTGTGCGTCACTCTTTAGTGTCCCCTGGTCTCCCAGCTGTGTGCGTCACTCTTTAGTGTCCCCTGGTCTCCCAGCTGTGTGCGTCACTCTTTAGTGTCCCCTGGTCTCCCAGCTGTGTGCGTCACTCTTCACTTGTTCATGTGGACAGGAACATTTGTGTTTGTATATTTGCATAGTTTCTAAAGCTGCAGCTCGTTTCTCCTAATGGGAAGTCTTTGGGTCGTGCAGCGCGTTTGCACCTGACGACCACCCTAGTAAATTATAAATAATGGATAAGTGCCAATTATTATCTTCATTGACAGCAAAACCACATATAGTAAATAATAATTGCACCCAAGTGTTCCGCTTTACGTCCCCTGATGTATGTCATCATGCAGAGCCTCACTTCCTGCAGCTGTTCGTCAACATCTCCTGTATTTACTGTTCAGCCTCCTGTACTGTGCTGTCATCCGTTTGACTCGCGCTGCACATCTGTCAGCGAGGATTGGGTCTTACTGGTCTGTGTGACAGATGAGTCCGTCCCTCTCTCCGGGGAAGATGCACATTTCGGAGCATCGGAGCGTTGGCAATCATGCACGGCACCTTGATGAGAGACGTTTGATTGACTGGCAGTTTAACGCGAGGCGATGGCGAGGAGCTCAGTAACATAAACAGCGACACACAGAAACTCACGCCTGGACACACAGAACGAATCGGAGCACATTGAGAGCTCCTCATCTCCCTCTCTGCTGCTCTTCAAAAAGTGACTCGCTGATATCCATGGCTAATCTGATTAGGCCAGGGGACAGGTTGCATTGAAGCTGCCTCTGATTACACAAATACAAGAGTCTCCTGGTGGCGGACGGTGTTTCTCTGTCCACTTCAGATCAGGGTCTGAGGGTTTCTTGACATGGGCTGCAGAGGGTCTGACACAATTAACTTTCAAGGGTCTGCGGAGAATCAGGGTTAAAAGCATCCAATCAAGTCAAGCAAGTAATTTGCTTTCCGCTAAGCCAGTTAGTGGTCGATCCAATTAAGACTTTGGTTCAGACCAGGAAGACATCTCTGTGGAGGGCTGTCCGTCACACAGCGACTGTTTGACACTCGTCTTTGATTGCTCCATTTTCCTACGCTGGGTTTTCTCCGTAGGAGGTTAACAGGCTCCGGTCCAACACTGTCTCGCTGTCTGTCCTCCGAGCGATTCTCCCGCTGGGTCAGCAGGACACTGATTGGCCAAGAGGGAGAGAGGGAGAGAGGATGGAGCCGGCGGTCCCGCTGTTTGTTTAAGAGCAGGAAGCCAAGTGGAAAGGCCTTAATGTCTTAATTGGTGCGAGTGGAGACGGACGCTACCTGACGAGACTCATTAATCAGAGCTGGGGTGAAAAAGGCTAGCGGCTCGGAGAGACTTCGGGGGGGAATATCTTCCAGAGTCCCCCTCACATTCCCTCACAGCTGTTTTCTGTCACACTCGGGCCACTCAACCCCACAGAGCACACAGCAGTAATTAGAGCCTGTTTACACACACACACACACAACTCACACACACCACACACACCACACACACACACACACACACACACACCCACACACACACACACACACACACACACACACACACACACACGAGACAAACACTCAACATGTTAACAACACACCTGTGATCCCTGCCTTTGTTCAATTAGACAATGCTGTAAAATATGACTAAATATGTTCCACAACAAGCTTTGTTTCCCATGGCTTCACTGAGACGATGAGGAGAGGAGATCATATCAACCTGCAGTATTGCTGATGAAAAAAGACCAGACTAAATGAAGTTAGTGTAGCGTTTTTTTAAAGCAGAATCTCTTTATTTACATTCTCTGTCTTTGTTCGTCCACAATTATGCACTGAAATCCCTTTAATATAATCTGATGACTCAATTCATTGACTTAAAATAGTAAGCATTTCTTTGACTAATGTACCAAGACTTTCAATCAAAGGAAGGAGGTTGACTACATCTGATAAAGACCAACCAGGACATTTGATGCGTGACTTAATGACTGAATAAATCAACTAAAAGTAGGTGAAAACACTCCTGCCGCTGATAAAAGAACTCTGAACATGTTCCACGTTGAGTTTGATCTCTGTTTGTCCGTGGCCTTTTTTTTTGCTTTTTGGGGGCCATTTCAAGCTCTGTCACACATGTCTGACATCAAGCCTCAAATGACTGACAAATGACCAACACACACATAAATAAATCATCACACACACGTACACACACACATACAGACGTTTTCCCTTTGGGCCAGTCCATCAGACAGCAGCCTTGGACTGATGCACAGAGTGAACAAAGTTATTTTTCCTCTGCTGTCTTCCTCCACGCTCCTTTCAGCCCAATGTTGTCCAGGTCACTTCATCTAATGGAGTCAAATGAAGCCCTGAGGCCGGACGTTGTCCTCTGGTCACAAACATCCATGTTTCAGAAGAAGCACTGCTTTGTTTTTCACTGTTCTGCCTCTGTGTCGGTGCCCCAGGCTTCACAGAGGAAGTCACTTAACTGCGTTGCCGTTTTCTCCGGCTATTCACGGGAATACCATTAAAGCAAGGCTAGCACTTTATGTTTGTGTCACTGCATTCGTCGGTCGCCTGTGTCCTCAATTCCTATCTCGGACATACCAACCAGTCGAAACCTGATATTTCTGAAGTGCCCTATACTCAGATCTGATTTAATATGCAATCTCAGATATCTGCAGCCGAGTAGTGAATGTTTCCTTGTCCAATAACGGCTTTGTTTCATGGAAAGGTCAATGTTACACTCTGCTGGCTTTAATTATTTCTAAATTCACTTGAGGAAAAGTGCATTTGTGTTTTTATACAGCTATGATTAGCGTGGACTTTTTATGTCTCTGTATACTGACAGCTGTCTCTGCAGGAATTCCCTCAGCTTTGACTAAAATATTCCCTTTTTATAACGTTTGTTTTGGATGCATATTTTGTAGTTTCACAACAAAATAATTGGACAATATTATGCAAATGTTTACACAATGTTATTCCCTCTGATGGCTTCCCAAAAAAACATTTCAGAACGAAGAAGAAATCAGCGTAGAGGAAAGAATCAGCAGATAAATAGATTCAAGTCTTTGAAACAGTGAAATCACATATTTTGCTTTTATTTGTAACTTTACGCTTAATCTCAAATAACAACTGTTTGAGTTTTGCACACAATCAGGTTCCCTAAAGAAGGTGATGTGATGACGTATTTCTGTGTTAGACCCTGAATCATCTCCCTGGTTCTCTTCCAAAAAAAGCCAATGGGATTTCTCCATTATTAATCTAGAGGTGGTTAATGTTGGGCTATAAAGGAACTACAGCACGGTCACATGACTTCACGTCACCACCGCTAAGCTAAAGGTGGCTAATGTTGGGCTATAAAGGAACTATAGCACGGTCACATGACTTCACGTCACCACCGCTAAGCTAAAGGAGGCTAATGTTGGGCTATAAAGGAACTACAGCACGGTCACATGACTTCACGTCACCACCGCTAAGCTAAAGGTGGCTAATGTTGGGCTATATAAAGGAACTATAGCACGGTCACATGACTTCCACGTCACCACCGCTAAGCTAAAGGTGGCTAATGTTGGGCTATAAAGGAACTACAGCACGGTCACATTACTTCACGTCACCACCGCTAAGCTAAAGGTGGCTAATGTTGGGCTATAAAGGAACTACAGCACGGTCACATTACTTCACGTCACCACCGCTAAGCTAAAGGTGGCTAATGTTGGGCTATAAAGGAACAATAGCACGGTCACATGACTTCACGTCACCACCGCTAAGCTAAAGGAGGCTAATGTTGGGCTATAAAGGAACTACAGCACGGTCACATGACTTCACGTCACCACCGCTAAGCTAAAGGTGGCTAATGTTGGGCTATAAAGGAACTATAGCACGGTCACATGACTTCACGTTACCACCGCTAAGCTAAAGGTGGCTAATGTTGGGCTATAAAGGAACTACAAGCACGGTCACATTACTTCACGTCACCCACCGCTAAGCTAAAGGTGGCTAATGTTGGGCTATAAAGAAAACTACAGCACGGTCATATTACTTCACGTCACCACTGCTAAGCTAAAGGTGGCTAATGTTGGGCTATAAAGGAACTACAGCACGGTCACATGACTTCACATCACCACCGCTAAGTTAAAGGTGGCTAATGTTGAGCTATAAAGGAACTACAAGCACGGTCACATGACTTCACGTCACCACCGCTAAGCTAAAGGTGGCTAATGTTGAGCTATAAAGGAACTACAGCACGGTCACATGACTTCACGTCACCACCGCTAAGTTAAAGGTGGCTAATGTTGGGCTATAAGGAACTACAAGCACGGTCACATGACTTCACGTCACCACCGCTAAGCTAAAGGTGGCTAATGTTGGGCTATAAAGAACTACAGCACGGTCACATGACTTCACGTCACCACCGCTAAGTTAAAGGTGGCTAATGTTGGGCTATAAAGGAACTACCACAAGCGCGGTCACATGACTTCACGTCACCACCGCTAAGCTAAAGGAGGCTAATGTTGGGCTATAAAGGAACTACAGCACGGTCACATGACTTCACGTCACCACCGCTAAGCTAAAGGAGGCTAATGTTGGGCTATAAAGGAACTACAGCACGGTCACAATGACTTCACTTCACCACCGCTAAGCTAAAGGTGGCTAATGTTGAGCTATAAAGGAACTACAGCACGGTCACAATGACTTCACGTCACCACCGCTAAGTTAAAGGTGGCTAATGTTGGGCTATAAAGGGAACTACAACAAGCGCGGTCACATGACTTCACGTCACCACCGCTAAGCTAAAGGAGGCTAATGTTGGGCTATAAAGGACTACAGCACGGTCACATGACTTCACGTCACCACCGCTAAGCTAAAGGAGCTAATGTTGGGCTATAAAGGAACTACAGCACGGTCACATGACTTCACGTCACCACCAGCTAAGCTAAAGGTGGCTAATGTTGGGCTATAAAGGAACTATAGCACGGTCACATGACTTCACGTCACCACCACTAAGCTAAGGGTGGCTAATGTTGGGCTATAAAGGAACTACAGCACGGTCACATGACTTCACATCACCACTAAGCTAAAGGAGGCTAATGTTGGGCTATAAAGGAACTATAGCACGGTCACATGACTTCACGTCACCACCACTAAGCTAAGGGTGGCTAATGTTGGGCTATAAAGGAACTACAGCACAGCCTCACGTTAATTAATAACCAGTGGCGAGCCGTCAGGGCCCTCTAGTTCCTTTCTGAGGGCCTCTCTGAGGGCCTAAGATATTCGATATTCTACAAAATATATTTTTGTAGTTATATTTTTCATTAGTTTTACCCAAATAACTTGATTTAATTGTAATTAAAATAACATTTCCAAAGAAATAAATCCTTCGAATCTGCCTATTCAGTTTCTGTTGAATGTGAAGGGTTAAATGAAAGAAGCTCGTCTCTGCGAGGTGAAGACAGGAGCTGATTGGTGGTCCTGCTGTAAATTCACAGAGGGGCTATAGTGACTGAACGAGAGAGTAATGTCAAATGACAGTACAATTGACCAATCATATCTTCCCTCTCAATGGGTGGGTTTTATTATCGCGGACTTATGACAAGTTCCGCCCGCTGTGAAGCTTTCTTGTTTCCATAGAAACAACAACTTCCTGTCAACAGCGTAAACCTCGCCTTCAAAATAAAAGCATGTCCATACAAAAATAGGAAGCCAAGCCAAATTACACTTAAGACAAATACAACTGCAACAAAAGTAACAAACACAATGCAATATCCTGTTCAATTTCAAAGAACACAAATTGAGTTATTTACAGGTGTTGTTTTGTGTGGTAGAGGGTCACTTTCATTGATGCGTTTTGCACCCCGGGCCGTTGATTTGATATTCCGCTGAAGTATAGTAGTAGTCAGAGGGCCTAGATATAAGAGTCACGGCTCACCACTGTTAATAACATATGCAGTATTTGTATGTACTTACCATGGAAAGCTTACCACCTACACACAGTCCCACACCACCCTCATGGCTTCCTTCAACTGTCCGCCCACCAGAACTCATCTTCTTAATTGTCCCCTCTGTTGATGTGAGATTCAATAAAAGCGACAGGGACCATTCTGAATTGATTGTGAAAATATGCCACTGCCTGACAGCTGGAGGAGAGATGATGTACTGAACTACGCAGAGTGTGTGTGGGTGCTTTAGGGACTGCGTGTGTGTGTGTGTGTGTGGGGGGGGGGGACTTCTTCAATATCTTGAAAAGTGGTTTGCTTGTAAATGGGGTGACAAATTGTGTCTACATTGCCTCCCCCCCTCCTCCACCCACTGTTTTTACATAACCTTGCTGGTAGTGGTAAAGCCAATCTGTCTCCTCACATTTGTATAGATATGTTCAATTGCTCACAGGGCATAAATTCCTCATCGGCGCTGTAAAGACGGGGAGGTAAAGATGAAAAACCATCAAGTCCTGACTTTGCACATGGCTGCACTCGACTCATTGCTCTTTGATGGCATGCCCCTGCAACTTAAGCTGTGAATAATGATGTTTTCAGCCCTTTTGACCTTGCCTCGTATACATACAACCCAGTGAAATATTTAACATGTTGCATTTCCTACACCTGCTGTCTCCTGGGACTCCATCAGCACAATCCTCCTGTGGCTTTAGGAGGGGAAGCCTGTCTGTGTCACTCTGAACTATGCAATGACAGGTGATCATCTGGAAAATGACGTTCATCCATCTGGAGAGTTCAATACCGTAGTGCAGGGGTAAAAGTCAAGATGCATGTAAAGTTATTCATTACGGTAGCCAATAGGTGCAAGCGCTTTACAGCAGACAAAAACACTTCCATTAAGAGAAATGCGCTGCAGAAACAATTTAAATATACAAACACAAATGGGCCAAAACACATGAAGAAACATCTTCAACAACATGCACAGCGTTTACTAAAAGCTGCATAGAAGCTCAAAACACAATGGAGACCAGGGGACACTAAAGAGTGACGCACACAGCTGGGAGACCAGGGGACACTAAAGAGTGATGCACACAGCTGGGAAACCAGGGGACACTAAAGAGTGACGCACACAGCTGGGAAACCAGGGGACACTAAAGAGTGACGCACACAGCTGGGAGACCAGGGGACACTAAAGAGTGACGCACACAGCTGGGAGACCAGGGGACACTAAAGAGTGACGCACACAGCTGGGAGACCAGGGGACACTAAAGAGTGACGCACACAGCTGGGAGACCAGGGGACACTAAAGAGTGACGCACACAGCTGGGACGGAGCGCTTGGTGACGTTCAGGATGATAAAGCTGAACAACTGTCTCTGTTGTTGGAAACTTACCTAAAATGTTTGATGGTCTTATTTGAACAATGTGATCACATGACTCCTTCTGATGTCACTGCAGATCTGCTGTAAGCTAGCTAGCTAACGTAGCTAACCTAGTCATTTCAGATATCCTGACAAACACTGACAGTTACGAGACAGACTCACTCTGACACAGAGACAGTTGTGTGCGTCACTCTTTAGTGTCCCCTGGTCTCCCAGCTGTGTGCGTCACTCTTTAGTGTCCCCTGGTCCCCCAGCTGTGTGCGTCACTCTTTAGTGTCCCCTGGTCCCCCAGCTGTGTGCGTCACTCTTTAGTGTCCCCTGGTCTCCCAGCTGTGTGCGTCACTCTTTAGTGTCCCCTGGTCTCCCTGCTGTGTGCGTCACTCTTTAGTGTCCCCTGGTCTCCCTGCTGTGTGCGTCACTCTTTAGTGTCCCCTGGTCTCCCAGCTGTGTGCGTCACTCTTTAGTGTCCCCTGGTCTCTCAGCTGTGTGCGTCACTGTTTAGTGTCCCCTGGTCTCCCAGCTGTGTGCGTCACTGTTTAGTGTCCCCTGGTCTCCCAGCTGTGTGCGTCACTGTTTAGTGTCCCCTGGTCTCCCAGCTGTGTGCGTCACTCTTTAGTGTCCCCTGGTCTCCGTTGTCTTTTGAGCTTCTTGCAGTGTTTCGTTTATGCAGCTTTTAGTAAACGCTGAGCATGCTTCTCAAAGTTGATGAATGTTTTCTAAATGCTTCATGCGTTGGTGAAGTTCTTTATTTGCATGTGTGTTTGTATATCTGCAGCTTCTCTGAATCGCTGTGTGTTGCTCCTCATGGAAATGTGTTACCATTGAAGCGCGTTTGCACCTGTTGGCCACCGTACTTCTTAGTGCTCAGTGGATAGCGTCGCAGAAAGCCTCACGGATCAACGTGCAGAGGCCTCTTGTAGATAACTGATGAAGTCTTTACATGTGTCTGTGATGTTTTCACGGAGAGCAGGAAATGCATTTGAATGCTCCGTCTCCAGCTCCTCTCCAGACAGCAATCAAGACATTGCGATGCTCTGCGCCCATTTCCTCTCCTCTCCTCAGGCTACATTGATTTTATGAAAGCGGGGCTCTTCTAAACCCAGTTGGTACTTTAAAACTTCATCGTCCTCCAGCCCGTTATTATCACGGCTCATGAGTTTATGTTTTCCTACCCTTGGGTATGACAGCTATTCCAGAAAATGCTTCCAGAACATTTCCCTCATTGCCAATTGTATCTACGTTTAAAAGTTCTTCTCTATTTCTTTAGTGCTCTTAATCCATGTTTTCCTGCGTATGTCAAAACGCTTTTAGATTTTTATCTGATTTGCCATTTCTACTTGAATCCATCACTTTTATTTGCAGTCATGTGAACGAGCCATTTGCAAAGCAGTTTATGCACAAGATAAATGTTAGGGTGTATTTTATTTCCTGGACAGATGCATAAAACTCACTGTGCATTTATGACTTTATCTCTGTGTGCACAAATAAATATGCATACTTATTACTTTCGGCTTGTAAAGCAACACTGGTTGTTGTTTATATCTCTTATTCATAATTCATCAGGTGTGTTTGTTTACTTTCAATTAAAGCAGTTTATGTTCATCACATCGGCGTCCAGATGCATAAAACTCTGTGTGCATTCATGCCTTTATCGATGTGTATGACTTTGCCTGGTTCTGCTTCTTATCTAATTTCATCAGGTGCTTTTGTTTACTTTAACTTAAAGCAGTTTATAATCTAATAACAAAGATAGTTCTATCTGACATCGGCGTCTAAATGCATAACGCTTTGGATTTACAACTTTATCGCTGCGTGTGCACAAATAAATATGCTATGACTTTTGGCAGACTTTTACAGCAGCACGAACGCCTGCTTCTGGTTCATCTCATTTCAACAGATGCATCTTTTCTTACTTTCACCTGAATGTATGTACAAGATAGAAGTTAGGGGTTAGATTTCCCCCGAGACATCAGCTTCCAGATGCATGTGCATTTATCGCTGTTTCCATCGAGAACAAAGAAAATACACATTGTTTTATTTTGATCAGATGTTAATTGAAAGGCGCACGTCTGATTCTGTTTCTTAACCCTTGTGTTGTGTTTGAAAGCTTTACCCTTCATGGTGTTCGCGGGTCAATTCTGACCCGTGATGTATCTCAGTCCAAAACACTCAAATAACGACCATCATCCCATATTGTTTTAACATCATAACTAACTTATTATGAATTCATAACCGTACAATCCTGTTGTAATTTAATGTTATGGCCCGAAAAACATTACACCACATATTTAAGTAAAACATGTGATTCAATTCACTCATTATATTCTGCCCTCGCAAGAATACTTTTTGGATTGCAGGCTTGGCAGAGCTTAACACGGAAACACCCAGCAGACAGCAGCTCAGTTTTGGATGTTTACTGATTAAGTTCCATTTTCATAAAAAGACATAAAGACCCTAGGATTTGAGCAAGGATTTAGTTGACAGGAAACAACCCATGTGCTCCATAGACAGCCAGAAACAGGAAACTACGGCAAGCATGTATGGACACACAGTGCAAAACCCTTTGCAGGCCCTCTTAAAGGGGCAGCACACATTATATTTCCTTTAGTGAAGACAGTGGATCATTACGTTATCTGAGTATAGACTAATATTAGAATACAATCTCCCCAAATAAAGTTTAAAATGAGTGTTACAGTGGATGAAGGGGAGGGGGGTGGGGTGTCTAAAGTCAAAGATGAATCTTGATTGGGCCAAATGTGACCCCGAGTGACCTACAACATGCTGCTGGGTCTCCCCAGACCCCAACACCAAATTACATACTCTTTTTTTTAGAGACCTTCAGACTTGGCTAAAATGGTCAAAATCAGTTTTGTAGTGTTTATTTATATAGCCGTTGTGGAGGATATCATGAAGCCTTGTTCTGTTAAAAAAACTAGAGCGTAGTTAATGTGGGGGAAACTTCTGAAGCAATTGGAAACAGGACTCAGAGAGGCACGAGGAGAGCTGGAGCTTTGATGGCAAACACTGACGGTTTACGGCCGGAGAATTCACAAGACAGGTGGTGCGTCACGAGCTGACACAGCGGTTGCCAAAACCAATTCTGAAGAGCTCTTTCTGCAGCTCGAGGTTTTAACTAGTTCAGAGTGTAATAATCAACATTCTTCATCAGCGAGAGTAAACATGATGGACCCTGAATCTAACCAGAGCTCTCGTCCGTAGGAAAGAATGAGCGCCAGGGAGCCGTCGTCCCTGAACAGTGAACTACCTCATGGCGGCTTGTGCTCGGTCACAGACTGGCAACAACAATGCGCCCAAGCTGCTCCTCCTTAAGAGAGATAGCAGCAACACCCAAGGCCGTAGACCTATGCCGTGAGAGGAGAAAATGATGAACTGTGTCGAAGGTTGAATATCTAAGCAAATTATTCCCTCACAGTTATTATATAATTTCTTGAAACGGTTCACGGGAGAGCCGAACACAACATAAGGGTTGAATCCCATTCATTGTGGAACTGGGTGCATTTGCACTGGCCTCGTTTTGACTCACAGTTTCGCCATACATGGATAACAAGACTCCCCTTCAACTGAAACTAAGCGTCTAATGTGTTTGTTCTTTTTAATCAAGGATCAAGTGACTTTAAATTAGGGCTGCTCGATTATGGACAAAATCATAATCTCGATTATTTGGGTCAATAATTGTAATTGCGATTATTAAATGCGATTATTCATTGACGATTAAAATATGATTAAAATACGATTAAAATACGATTAATTGAGCAGCCCTACTTTAAATGATTTAACGGGTATGCGATAAATCAGTTTAAAGAGGACATGTGTGTGAGAGAAACTCCATCTGGAAAGTAACAGGTATTTTAGCCTTTGCCGACCATTTACATGCACAAATACCTATAAGACACTACAGGAGATGGAAAACCCCCAAAAGTGAATAGGGGCCGCTCCAAATCAAAACTAAAGTAGCTCAGCATCCCTCCTCCCTTCCCCAGCCGTGCCTCTCACAGCCAGGCATGTGTCTCTAAATGGAAGTAAGTGTAATTACAGCAGCAGGAAGGCAGGTAATCATTTCCCCCGAGACAGAGAGCGAAGGTCTGAAGGCCATCGGAGTGTGAGCGAGGTGCAATCTGACGCCTCAATAAACCGGCTGGAATTACAAACTTCCGGACGTGGGAGTGACTCCTTTCCTCGATGGGAAGAGTGTGAGCACATGTGATGATATCTTCTTTAATGTCAATAAGGCTCCGACGTGTTTCACCAGCATTAATCACTCTGAAATAAGTGGAGCTGCGTGAAGTTATTCGATGCATAGGACGTAATTGAATTAATTTATTTATCCAAAGCAATAACACAATGTATTTCCCAGGCGAGATGCGAGTGTTGTATTTCACTGAACACAACGCGGGGGATTTACAAACCAAACACATTCACACATGCAACATATTCTGAATTTAATCCTTTTTTTACGCACCTTCTGAGTCACTGCAATAAAGCAATGTTTTGTAACTAATTAATCATGACTTGTCTTTGTCTCGGAAGAATAGGAACACCTTCGGCAATATAAATCACGTCTGACGGAGACTGACACTGATCGCACTAATCCTGTTATTTATGTATTCCACGTCTAATCCAAGCACACACAAATGCATACTCCTCAGACATGGAGCAGTATATTACAGAATGTCAAAAGCACAAAAACACAACACATTATAAATTACAGGGAGATGCTTCGATGCAATGCTTTACATAGTGTGAGGAAATATGCATCCTGTGAAGCATTTACACCGAGAATGAGGAGCTATGAAGACTTATTGACCGGGTCAGTAAACAAGGGGGCGGGACATCTCTAAGCTGTTGACCAATCACAACAGAGCCAACCAGCTAACCAATCAGAGCAGACTGGGCTCTGGTTTCTGACGGAGGGTGAAAAGAGGTGATGCAGCTGAACATGGAGACATGTCACAGTAGAGACACTACATACTGATATACACCTGAACATCAGCAGGAGAGGACTCTTTAAAGTAGAGACACTACATACTGATATACACCTGAACGTCAGCAGGAGAGGACTCTTTAAAGTCGAGACACTACATACTGATATACACCTGAACGTCAGCAGGAGAGGACTCTTTAAAGTAGAGACACTACATACTGATATACACCTGAACATCAGCAGGAGAGGACTCTTTAAAGTAGAGACACTACATACTGATATACACCTGAACATCAGCAGGAGAGGACTCTTTAAAGTAGAGACACTACATACTGATATACACCTGAACATCAGCAGGAGAGGACTCTTTAAAGTAGAGACACTACATACCGATATACACCTGAACAACAGTAGGAGAGGACTCTTTAAAGTAGAGACACTACATACTGATATACACCTGAACATCAGCAGGACAGGACTCTTTAAAGTAGAGACACTATATACTGATATACACCTGAACATCAGCAGGAGAGGACTCTTTAAAGTAGAGACACTACATACTGAGGACTCTTTAAAGTAGAGACACTACATACTGATATTTTTAAACCAATGTTGAGGCTGAGGGAATAAATGTTGGGGGACCTTTTAAGTAGTAGGGTTTCGATTAGTTTGAGGTTATTTGGTTAGTGTTATTTATTTTTTCAGCTTGTAAATGTTCATTTTTATTTCAAAAACTGTCTCTTTCTGTCGATGTGTAGTGGTATATATTGTCATTATATTCTGTTTAGTGTCTGGGCCCCTATTATCAAGCTTTAGATGCTTAATTGGGGTGTCACATTGTATTTTTAACTATTTCAGAATAAATCAATTGAATATCGTAGTTTATTGCATCAGGGAGTCACATTGAGGTCGAGATCTGATTTGTGAGACCTAACGTAAATTTGAATGTTACAAATTCCACATATAACCCTTTTCTACCTGTCGGTGAGACCGTAAAAGAAAAGCCCAGCAGTCTCAGCTGTTCCACTTTCGCAGGTAAATTAATTTTCTCTGGAAATACGCCCGGTGTTTAGGAAAGTTCTGTAAGCAGATTAAGAGGTGCACTTAGCCAAACATGGGTGTGGATGTGGGAGGCACAGTGGGAGGTGAGGGGGGGTGCAGAGCCTCTACATTAACCCCCTGCTGAGAGACACACTGCTGATACTGAGGCTGTAATTAACGATGGAGGGGGGAGAGCTGGAGGGGAGCCAGGAGCGTCCAAATCATAATGGCTTTACATTTGTCATAAACCAATGTGATCCCCTTCGATACTAATGTCTGCCTCATGTTGTTATTGTATTCATGTTTCCGTGGTCTTCATTTTAACTTTTGTTCGTTCTTGTGAATTGTATTTCTGTAAAAGATGCTATACTAAATACACTTATTATATTACTACTGTTACATACTTTGAGTTTAAACTGATTTAAACACAAACCATCTGGCTATCCTCCTTTCTACATCCAGTTATAGACAACTGTGGGAATGAAAATACAAAATACGTCCTATAACATGCACACTCTTTTTCTGTAATGGTTTAGAGCAGTGGTCCCCAATCCCCGGTCTGCATTTTGGTACCGAGCCACATTTTTTTTAAATATCATCAGTCTGAAAGATGTTTAATTTAGAAAATCCGTCTTGTGCGTCAGTCTCTCTGAACACATGTCAACACCATAGGTCAAGACGTTTGTCTGCCGGACACTACTCGTCTCAAAAAGTTATATTGATCGTGATATTTTAGCAGCGGAGCTCATAAAGTGTAGACTGAAGCCTGATGTGTCCAGAAGACAGGAAATATATATTCAAAGTCAACTTTATTGTCAATCTTTCAGTTTGTGTGTACAGACCTCAATCCCGAATACAAAAATAAAAATATAAAAATATGTATATCTTATATATATTCTGTCGTTGCTGCTCGAAAGTTAAACTACTTTCAACACAGCCGTAAGGGGCGTCTACATCATACTTGCCAACCTTGAGACCTCAGAAATCGGGAGCATTTCAAAACCACCGCGGGGGGATCGCCGGAGCTGTAGATTAACATGTACATGCTTAGTTGTAAGTGCAATGCCTGTAGCACCATGGAGCATATTCAGGAAAGGAGTGAGCAGAGGGTCGAGTTGTTGATACTTGTTCAGTTTTCTGTGACTATCTTCCTCACCCTCTCAGACTTTCAGTTGCGCGCTACTAAAGAGACACGTTACCATGGAAACCAAACAATGGTGTAGCTGTATTAAAGTCAGAGTGGAAACAGTCCTGAGTAAATCTGATTTAGTCAGAAATCGGGAGAAATGCGGGAGAAATATGACCCCGGGAGGAAACCGGGAGAGGGCAATGAAATCGGGAGTCTCCCGCGAAAATCAGGAGGGTTGGCAAGTGTGATCATTGCTTCTCAAAGTGTGGTCCGCGGACCACTGGTTGTCCGTGAGCACCCCCTAGTGGTCCGTGAGTATATTGGTACAATTTCACATTTGAAATAAATAAATAAATAAAAGTTTTCCGCACTCTCGCGGGAATATCTCCGCATTGGAGCGAGCTTAAGTTTCACTTTCGATTGCATGATATAGCCGAGCGCAACACCCTCATCAATCATGTTGCCACTTGTTTATACCATTTTCAGGCGATTTGTAATCTGTTCTAGAAAAACGATGTGTTTTTGAATATTTGTGGAGTTAGGTGGTCCGCAAGTGTTTTTTTATTGGTTAAGTGGTCCTTGGAATGAAAAAGTTTGAGAAACACTGGATTGACAACAGTTGATTTGAGCACGTCAAAACAGCGCATGTGAAAGGCTTATGGTTTCTGCAAATGTTGGTTTTCCTCAGTTTCCCCCCATACTTTGAAGGCCGGTCCGTGAAAATGTTGTCTTAAGGCCCTGACACACCAAACTGACACCAAAGAACACGTCCCGACGGAACACGTCGCCTCACGTCTCCTGCGTCTTGGCCAACAGTCGCACTGGAACACACCTCAAAGACTTCAGCCGACGGCCAAGTAGCACGTACACACTGCGCATGCGTGAGTGGCAATAACTCTCCTTACCAGCAGGCGGCGGTAGTGTGTATTCGTCATTCAAAAGAGGCAACAACCGGAAGACAGACTGCGTGATACACCGAGAGAAGAAGAACAGACTGCGAGATATAAGCAAACAACAAATAGCGTGTGCGTTCCATTTTCCATGATGAAAAAGAAACTCTTGCGTCCAGGTGAGATGAAAATGAAAAAGAATAGCCGTCTGTGTGTGCCTTCTTAATCGTTTCTTTGGGTCTCTCACTTCCGTTTCGCTTCTCATGCACTGATTCGCTAAGCTGAACAGCCAATCAGAGTGATTTCTTTGGCCGACGGCCTTTAGCCGACAGCCTCCCGATTCAACATGTCGAATCCATGCGGAAGGTGTCGGCGGTTCGGGACACACCAATCTGAGTAGGGCCAACATCGGGTTGGTGTCCGGGCCTTTACATGAAACCGGTCGGTGGCGCAAAAAAAGTTGGGGACAGATGGTCCGCTGGTTTAGAGAGCACAAGTCATTTTGTTTACAAGAGGAAGGCAAGATTATCAGTTTTGAACAAAACTCCCAACATCAGAAGGCAGGAGAGTAAGAAAACAGTACCACGTGATCCCGAACAGCTGCATCACTTCACAGCTTTGGCTCAGTTTCCTGAAGCCTCTCTTCTTCAGGTTCCTCCACAGCAGTCTGTCCTCACTGTGGAAACGCAGCCCAGTTGTTCAGAAGTCAGCGATGGAGACTCTCGGCACAATCGGCTGCGGTGCCATCTGTTTGAAGAAAGAAACATGAAATGCACTGGTTTGTTGTTTCTCTCCTTTACGAGTCCCCATCTGTGCTGCCTCTCAAAAACCTTCTCACATCGGAGTCCTTCTGTTTTACAGATAATACGGAGAGTTTACATCACATTACACCTACATACAAGTGACGGTCAGTAGATGGTAAAGAGCCAGATTTACATACGAACCCCATAGATTACATTCACAATGACCAGCCGATTGGTTAGGTGTGTTTCACATATCATATCCACATTCTGTAAAACATGCATAGGCCTACAGCTAAGTTAAGTCATTGATTCATGTATATTGGGTGAATTTAGTTCCACTCTTTATGCGTTTTAAACACAATTCTATAACACATAGGTTTGAGCAAGCTCTCTGATTGGTCAATAGGCGTGTTTGATTCCACGATCAAACAACGATCAAATAGAACGTGCCTAATCACAAAGTATCCAGTGGCCTACACACGCCACTAGCCTACCGAAACTACATCCATGAGCCTACATCGTGTGGTTTCCATAGCGACGTTTAGCGACACACAGCCGTTACACTGTTATACATTGTCTCTCGTTGGAAATCGGCCAGAGAAATCATGTCCGTTAGCGGACATAAAAACGAGTCATCGCTTCGCAGCTACGGGGCTCCATCTCTAGACAACAGAAAGATGTGGAGCAACGCGCTTTTTGCCGGTCCGGGACACGCCATGAAACGGCCACTGGAGGAAAGCTCTTCCTATAACGTAGACCTACCCGTGAACACCACAGCACCACCTGCAAAAAAGTCTGGCATGAGTTCATGGAGAGCTGTTTCAAGAATTGCAACTTTTAATGGCAGCATGAACATCCACCTTCATTCTGAACCCAAAATGTTTCAGCACCATGGACAGCCTGATTTGATTTGTTCCGCTAATCCCACACAGTGATTACTCAGATATTTAAATAGCCCAATAATTATTGGTACTCCAGTACAGGCGTACGGACCTCGGCGCAAGCGCCTCGGTCATGCCGCAGTACTGTCGTACCAATAATGACGTTCAGGAACGGCCTCTCGTGTATGATTGCTTAAATGAAATTACAGTATGCATGCATTGTGTAGGAGCCAGGAATGTGGGGATTTCTGACGTATGATTTATTGTGGTTTTTGATTGTTTATATTTTGGAATTGGGCTTTGTTAATAATAATATCATTACTTATTATCTCTGGACCGATTATGGGTTGGGTCACACGGGTATGGGCGGTACCAATGGGTAGTATAATCACCTGTTCACCTGTATGAGGTGTTCGTGGAAGAGAGCGTGAGAGGGTCGTTGTATTTTTTGTTGACCTCAACCTTTTCACTGCTGGATTATTCATGCGAGCAAAAGATCATTTGTTGATTATATTTATTAAAGTAAGCTTTTTGTTCAACGCATTTTGGCCCGACCTCAGCCCGACAAATGTTTGTTCCTGCTGTCGCTACACGTTGTCTAAACCTTAGTTGTAAATAAAGTCCAGTCGCCTTCTAGACAAAGACGTCAGTTACTTTGTTTTGGAATTCCTCTTTATTTTGTCTTAGTTTTAAAAGTCTTGTTTCATTTTGTAACAAGGAGGGAGAGTGAGTTTGAGTTACGTGTGCAGTCTTAACACAATAAGAGTTTTTCATCTGGACAACGATGTGCGTTTGATGGCCTGTTAATCCGGACATTTGCATTCTCAGATCCTCCGAGGAATGTCGAGATAATGTCAGGGTTGCAGTTCATGTGTAGAAAAATCCGTAAAGCAGTGTGAAATGTTTATATCTTGGGTATAATTTGTCGTGCTGAAAGATGTAGTAAGTGTTATCCAGAGCTCCTGAGAGTGAATTTAAATGCAGGATAAACATCCCCATAAAGACGGACAGAAGCACAAACACTCAGCTGGACAAATAGCACCTCAGCATGAATGCTTGACAATGGCTAATTTACCCGTCATGTCGACAGCAAACGCCTCAATTAGAAAGTCATTTTCTACAAATGTCATTGTTCAGCTTTCTGGTGTGTTTTTCTTGCTTCCCGCAGCCGTTCAGCTGCGACAGAGCTTCACATTAGGAACATTATCTCCGCCTCCAGGGGCTGTTTGATCACAACACATAGCTCCCAGGTTTCTAGGGACTGCAAGACAGAACATTTGGGGCAAAGGTTATATATTACATCATGATGGTGGGCCATTTTGCCGAATGGGAGCCGATATGAAATTACTTTTCTTTAGGAACTGCAGAAAATGGCCATCAGAGCTGTGGGCCAGAACAAAGAAGGCTTCATTATCGTCTGCGGCTCGAATTGTGTTACTCCGGGAGTAATGAGAAATCAAATGGAATTGCAGAGGAAAAACTAAAGAAAGCAGGAGTGAATGTTTACGGTTCCTCAGGAAGCTAAATCTGTTTCTGTCTTGCTCGTCAATAATTGCATTGACTTGAGGTGGCCGTATCACATTTCTGCAGCATATAAAGGACAACCTGCATGTGCTGTAATGAGCTTTTTGATTAAGAAGGAAAATCTGCTGGAGGGGGAATAAAAAGGCTAATTTCTCTCGTGCCACATCACTAAGCTCGCCTGCACATGGCATTAAACGGCCAAGCGTCCCCATCCTCCTCCAGACAGGAAGCAAGAAACAAGCACTTCTGTTTTACACTTCTGTGTGCATTGTTGTTTCAAAAGAGACGGCTTGGAAGCAGCTATTTATCCTTTGAGCGTCCCCATTAGAGCTCAGACAGTCAGGTTTGCACTATGAATCCATGTCTCTGTGCAAAGTGGGCAGAAGAGACCATTGTGTAGAGTTTTACAGGAATAAGTCTTACATTTGTTAGCATTTTAGCACTTCCCTTTCCCTCATCTGTAAGTCAAATAAGCTCTGTGGTTAACACAAGCTGAAGAGATTTTAACGTTTTGTTCTACGACGTTAAATACGTCAGAAAATACATCAGTAATTATAACCCACTGGTGGATTTAAAAACAGTGGTTGTTAACCAGTGTCTAAATGAGACGACTTAACGTCATCACGCCCAACATTAGCCTCCTTTAGCTTAGCGGTGGTGACGTGAAGTCATGTGACCGTGCTGTAGTTCCTTTATAGCCCAACATTAGCCGCCTTTAGCTTAGCGGTGGTGACGTGAAGTCATGTGACCGTGCTGTAGTTCCTTTATAGCCCAACATTAGCCTCCTTTAGCTTAGCGGTAGTGACGTGAAGTCATGTGACCGTGCTGTAGTTCCTTTATAGCCCAACATTAGCCTCCTTTAGCTTAGCGGTGGTGACGTGAAGTCATGTGACCGTGCTGTAGTTCCTTTATAGCCCAACATTAGCCTCCTTTAGCTTAGCGGTAGTGACGTGAAGTCATGTGACCGTGCTGTAGTTCCTTTATAGCCCAACATTAGCCTCCTTTAGCTTAGCGGTGGTGACGTGAAGTCATGTGACCGTGCTGTAGTTCCTTTATAGCCCAACATTAGCCTCCTTTAGCTTAGCGGTGGTGACGTGAAGTCATGTGACCGTGCTGTAGTTCCTTTATAGCCCAACATTAGCCTCCTTTAGCTTAGCGGTGGTGACGTGAAGTCATGTGACCGTGCTGTAGTTCCTTTATAGCCCAACATTAGCCACCTTTAGCTTAGCGGTGGTGGCGTGAAGTCATGTGACCGTGCTGTAGTTCCTTTATAGCCCAACATTAGCCTCCTTTAGCTTAGCGGTAGTGACGTGAAGTCATGTGACCGTGCTGTAGTTCCTTTATAGCCTAACATTAGCCTCCTTTAGCTTAGCGGTGGTAACGTGAAGTCATGTGACCGTGCTGTAGTTCCTTTATAGCCCAAAATTAGTTTCTAACTTCAGACATTTTCAGAAAAAGTGGTTTTAATATGTGGGGATTATCCCGCTGAACAAAACATGTAAGTATCATAGAGAACATTTTCTGCAATAATCAAAAATCTGAGGAGAAATCCAATTGGCTTTTTGTCAACACAACGCTTGCAATGCTAACTACCGGGTCGGCCTACAACAACACTTCACTTGCACCACTTTATTAAGGGTGTGTCTTCCTTCTCCCTTGAAATGCTCTTTTTGTCAGACCTCAATCCCCCCCACAGCCCCCCCCCTCTTTCTGTCTCCATTTCAGGGCCTCTGTGTGCATCCTGCTCTGTTTCTGTGAGCGTTTGGCCCGTGCAGAGTTCATTAGTCTCTTCCTCGCTTCATTACAGCCTAAAGATGAGCTGTCATCAACACCGACGGCTGTGCATTAGTGTTTACTCCCTCCCCCCTTATCTCCCACCCATCTGACAGGACTGCCAGGGCAGGACAGCAGGGGGGGGGGGGGGGGCTGGTTGTCATGTTGCATGAGCATGTTTTTGTGTCGCATGGTGGTATTTCGATGCTCTCACACGGCCCCCCACAGCTGAGTAAAAGTCACCTGTCTGTAAGAGATCCAAGCAAATCAAACCAGGGAGGGAGGGATGATAGAGGGATGTTTATTTTCAACTGTTTGACACAATTTGAATATGATGCCGTTAGAAGATTTGTTTTTGGATGTATCTTAATCGTTCATGAACTTCTACGCCTCTTTTTCTTGCCGTCTCTCCCTCTCTGTGTCATGGTGCCGCTGCCGTCATTTTAGAATGTTTATTTCTAGTTTGTTTTTAATTGTATTGTACAATGCCATGTCTTTTTATGCTGCTGCAACGCAAATAAATCCTCCCACAGCTGAACAAAAGTCACCTGTCAGATCCAAACAAATCAAGCAGTCTAAGAGGGATAATTAAAGCTCATGGTGATCTCTCTGGTGGAAGTCTTCCTCTGGCCGTGAGTTGGCGCCCACGCTGGGGCAGCATGTGGAGATAATCAGCCTCTATTCAGATGAGATCAGGCAGGTTTGTTTCGCTGGAGTCCTTAGCACCCTCTTCTCCTGCCAGATAAACACCGGGCACGCCACGCCTGCAGGGGAGGGGGGGGATATGAAGCATAGACGCTGATTAAATTACAGCTTTCATCAAATTATTTTCTTTTGAGTTAGTGCGTGAGTCACTGCAGCTTCTTCCCTCTCTGGTAAACAGGATTTGAACTCCTTCACGGAGACGAGTCAGTGACAAGTCGCAGTGCCGAGGCTTTTTGAAAAACCTGTCGAGAGAGATACGTTGTGAGATATGGGATGATAAAAAGAGTGAGACTTTGGTCCCTTGAAAAGCCAATTTCTCTTTCAGTAAAATTGAAAAGATGTGCTCAAAATCAGGCCAAGGTTAGAGTTTAAAAAGTCTACTTATGTGATTTTTAAAAAGCACCTTGTGTCTAAAAGTAATATCTGCACGGCTTACCACTTTCTATACGAATATTGCACATATGTTATATTCTTAATTTTTACTGTACGTAGGTTTTTGGTGTATCTAAATAATTCTCTAAATGTTAATATATATTTTTGTGCTTTTTCTTTCAATTGATCTCCTTTAACTATTAATGCACGATATACACCAAGGCTTTATCCTCGAATGTGTAAAACCTACTTTGCAATAAAACCTGCTTCTGATTCTGATATTAAACTGACCTGAAGGGGGCAGTGTGGGAGTCTGGAGGTGTCAGACTAATAGGAAGACACATTTTGAACATATATGATGCAGTTTGAAGATGTTTTACTTGGATGTATCTTAATCTTTAAAGGATTTCTAACTCATGCCCCTTTTTGTTGCTCCTCTCTGTGTGATGGCCTCCTCATCGTGTTATCTTTGGTGAGAGCTGACAGGAATGTGTGTGTAGTGTAAATATACGTGTGTGTGTGTGTGTGTGGTCCATCTGTGGCAGAACAAGACGGTTCCTGTGTTATTTCCCACTCGGCTGCACTAACATCTTCAATTAACAGTGCCAGAGACTGATTACATGTCTGCTGGATGTTGCTCTGCCTCTGTGACCGATCTCCTCACACTCGGCTGCAGAACGCGAAGGTTGCACTGCCAAAACGTGCTGTTAAGTATAGCTCTTCTCCCATTGGTTGTGATCTTTCAGCCTGCTGGAGGGAGGAGAGGAAGTTAAATGTGACTCGGTGCATAATCACGTCTCCAGGTGTAAAGGAATTTGCAGCATGTTTTCTCCCCTGGCTGCATATGGGGTGCATAATCAGTTAGCACTTGACCTTGACTTGTATCATTAATTCAGAGAGTAAACTGTCAGCGTCTCGCACCAGCTGTGCTCAGGGTGTCACCTTGGCTTCCTGAAGGTCAAGCAGTCTCCACTTTTCTTTGAGGATGGGGGGGGGGGGGGGGGGGGGGGGGGGGGGTGCAGCTGTGTGTCTGTCTCAGTTAGGAAAGTGGTGACAGAAGACAGACTAACTCTACCAAAGGTGCCTTTAAACGCCTCAGAGCCCACTTGTCACATCTTCTGTACTCAAAAGAAACCCTTTCATGCTTTTTGGGGTTCTCCCTTTTCTGTAGTGTGTTATATAGTTATATAGGTGCATGTAAATGGGTTGCAAAGGCAAAAAACCTGTGGCCCCCCCCCTCCCCTGCCTGAAACACTTCCATTGGAATCCTTTGTTTACTTCTTTAACAAAGTGACATTCAATTTTAACACTTGTTCTCCTATTGGCTAGCGCTCCAACACATTGTACGTGACTCAAAGTGCTACTGAGTAAAATGGTTGAAACAACAACAACAACAACAAAAATTAATATATATAATAAAGTAAACAGAATAAAAACAGTGGCGTTTCGGCCGGCATGGCAACAAGTCGGGGTTTTAAAGATCTAGTAAATGGCTATTCTAAAAAGATGCGTTTTTAGGCCTTCTGCGTGACGCTTATCTCGAGTGAAATGAGGTGGAAAAGCTGCTGTCATGAGGGACAGAGCGGGGGGGGGGGGGCGGGGGGGGGTGGATTGTAGACAGAGTCAGATCTGACTTTTGATAACAGGCGTGTGTGAGCGGACTCACTGATGTGCAGTTAGCGGGGGCGCTCATCCTCAGAGTCGATATAAGTCGAATGAACCGTGAAGGGCAGAGGTCAGGAGGTCAGATTGCTGCATGCTAAATGGGAAAATGTGTCTGATAAAGTGATATGAATACATTTGAAGTCCACATGTGTCAGTTTTATTATAGGTGCTTCTGCTTGGATGTTCTAATCTGAGAGAATGGGGATATGTTTCAGTCGTGAAAGACCAATCAGATTTCAGAAGAACTTGAGGATAGTGCCACCTATTCCAGCACTATAATCAAATGTTGAAAATATTCTGCAGGAAGGATAATATTTGTTAAAGAGGACCCATTCTGCTGATGTTCAGGTGTATATCAGTAGAGTCTCTACTTTAAAGAGTCCTCTCCTGCTGATGTTCAGGTGTATATCAGTATGTAGAGTCTCTACTTTTAAAGAGTCCTCTCCTGCTGATGTTCAGGTGTATATTTAAAGAGTCCTCTCCTGCTGATGTTCAGGTGTATATCAGTATGTAGTGTCTCTACTTTAAAGAGTCCTCTCCTGCTGATGTTCAGGTTAAGAGTCCTGCTGAGTCAGGTATATCAGTATATAGTGTCTCTACTTTAAAGAGTCCTCTCCTGCTGATGTGTCAAGTGTATATCAGTATGTAGTGTCTCTACTTTAAAGAGTCCTCTCCTGCTGATGTTCAGGTGTATATCAGTATGTAGTGTCTCTACTTTAAAGAGTCCTCTCCTGCTGATGTTCAGGTGTATATCAGTATGTAGTGTATCTA
Source organism: Gymnodraco acuticeps (assembly GCF_902827175.1). Classification (NCBI taxonomy): domain Eukaryota; kingdom Metazoa; phylum Chordata; class Actinopteri; order Perciformes; family Bathydraconidae; genus Gymnodraco; species Gymnodraco acuticeps. The sequence continues at coordinate 33,203 of NW_022990127.1, read as the reverse complement.
CTTTAAAAGAGTCCTCTCCTGCTGATGTTCAGGTGTATATCAGTATGTAGTGTCTCTACTTTAAAGAGTCCTCTCCTGCTGATGTTCAGGTGTATATCAGTATGTAGTGTCTCTACTTTAAAGAGTCCTCTCCTGCTGATGTTCAGGTGTATATCAGTATGTAGTGTCTCTACTTAAAGAGTCCTCTCCTGCTGATGTTCAGGTGTATATCAGTATGTAGTGTCTCTACTTTAAAAGAGTCCTCTCCTGCTGATGTTCAGAGTGTATAGCAGTATGTAGTGTATCTACTTTAAAGAGTCCTCTCCTGCTGATGTTCAGGTGTATATCAGTATGTAGTGTCTCTACTTTAAAGAGTCCTCTCCTGCTGATGTTCCAGGTGGTATATCGTATTAGTGTCTCTACTTTAAAGAGTCCTCTCCTGCTGATGTTCAAGTGTATATCAGTATGTAGTGTCTGCTACTTTAAAGAGTCCTCTCCTGCTGATGTTCAGGTGTATATCAGTATGTAGTGTCTCTACTTTAAGAGTCCTCTCCTGATGATGTTCAGGTGTATATCAGTATGTAGTGTCTCTACTTTAAAGAGTCTCCTCTCCTGCTGATGTTCAGGTGTATATCAGTGTGTAGTATCTCTACTTTAAAGAGTCCTCTCCTGCTGATGTTCAGTGGTATATCAGTATGTAGTGTCTCTACTTTAAAGAGTCCTTTCCTGCTGATGTTCAGGTGTGACTATCAGTATGTAGTGGCTCTACTTTAAAGAGTCCTCTCCTGCTGATGTTCAGGTGTATATCAGTATGTAGTGTCTCTACTTTAAAGAGTCCTCTCCTGCTGATGTTCAGGTGTATATCAGTATGTAGTGTCTCTACTTTAAAGAGTCCTCTCCTGCTGATGTTCAGGTGTATATCAGTATGTAGTGTCTCTACTTTAAAGAGTCCTCTCCTGCTGATGTTCAGGTGTATATCAGTATGTAGTGTCTCTACTTTAAAGAGTCCTCTCCTGATGATGTTCAGGTGTATATCAGTATGTAGTGTCTCTACTTTAAAGAGTCCTCTCCTGCTGATGTTCAGGTGTATATCGGTGTGTAGTATCTCTACTTTAAAGAGTCCTCTCCTGCTGATGTTCAGGTGTATATCAGTATGTAGTGTCTCTACTTTAAAGAGTCCTCTCCTGATGATGTTCAGGTGTATATCAGTATGTAGTGTCTCTACTTTAAAGAGTCCTCTCCTGATGATGTTCAGGTGTATATCAGTATGTAGTGTCTCTACTTTAAAGAGTCCTCTCCTGATGATGTTTAGGTGTATATCAGTATGTAGAGTCTCTACTTTAAAGAGTCCTCTCCTGCTGATGTTCAGGTGTATATCAGTATGTAGTGTCTCTACTTTAAAGAGTCCTCTCCTGCTGATGTTCAGGTGTATATCAGTATGTATTGTATCTACTTTAAAGAGTCCTCTCCTGCTGATGTTCAGGTGTATATCAGTATGTAGTGTCTCTACTTTAAAGAGTCCTCTCCTGCTGATGTTCAGGTGTATATCAGTATGTAGTGTCTCTACTTTAAAGAGTCCTCTCCTGCTGATGTTCAGGTGTATATCAGTACGTAGTGTCTCTACTTTAAAGAGTCCTCTCCTGCTGATGTTCAGGTGTATATCAGTATGTAGTGTCTCTACTTTAAAGAGTCCTTTCCTGCTGATGTTCAGGTGTATATCAGTATGTAGTGTCTCTACTTTAAAGAGTCCTCTCCTGCTGATGTTCAGGTGTATATCAGTATGTAGTGTCTCTACTTTAAAGAGTCCTCTCCTGCTGATGTTCAGGTGTATATCAGTATGTAGTGTCTCTACTTTAAAGAGTCCTCTCCTGCTGATGTTCAGGTGTATATCAGTATGTAGTGTCTCTACTTTAAAGAGTCCTCTCCTGCTGATGTTCAGGTGTATATCAGTATGTAGTGTCTCCATGCTTTAATGTTCAAAAAGCTCTTTGTTTTTCTCATACTGCCTGTGCTGCAGCACCCGGCCTCAATCAGCGGCGCTTTGTTTTGTTTTTTCAACAATATGTTTATTAATATTTCATTCTTTAAGCAACTTAGATACAAGACACAACATACCTTACATACACTTACATAAGACATGTGAAAAACAGAGGCAAAGACAGGACGGGACATCATTTGCAAATAAATTTAATTGAAATATATAGTACAAATAAAAGACATAAATGAAATAAAATAAAAACAAAAACAATTGGGCAGTAGCATATATATATATAAATAAAGTTGGATTGGATCGCTCTCGTGGATTCCCATTGTTATTTAGCGGCGCTTTGTTTGAGTTCTGCAGCCGTGCAAACAGGGAGGAGCTGACTCTGTATCCCTGTGAACAGACGCATCTTCTCTGAAGGAAGGGAGGTCTAAAAGGGCAAACCAAGGATAAGTGTTCTGCTTGATGAGCTTTTTAAAACTCGGTCCGTGTCCAAGATCTCCTGACTCATTTCCCCCTCGATCCTCCTCCTCAAACGGCAATTTGATTCGTCCGCTGCTTAATGTACCGGAGGATCCTTAATGCAATCTGAAGGTGAGACACAGGCAGGAATTATTTTAAGTTAAACTCCACTAAAGACTGCTGCAGTTCACCTCGAGCTGTTCGGAGGAGGATCTCCAGCTGATCGGTGCAGAATCTGACGGACCAACGAAAGGACTGGGTCTCTGTTTATCTCAGCAGCAGGACTCGGTTAATAAAACAATGCAGGCAGCAGCAATGGGCTCTATAACTCAGCTGCTCACCTGCACCCTTGTGGCTGTTCACCTCTACTCACTGCGGCCTCCGTCTCCACACTAAAAACTGCTCCACCTGTTACAAATCTGCTCAAAGACTGTTGGTCACCCTGTCAGAGACTTTCTGCCTCAGCAGACCATAATAACCTGAGAGGCTGTCCAACAACAACATCTGGAACGCATATTCTGAACAGAGAATATGAACTGCTACCATCTAATGGAGATTCAATAAGGTCAGACTGAAGCATCCTTTGTGCTCCAGTCGATCCTCTCAGTGAACACAGAGCTGACTCCAGATCAGATGCACGCTGAAGGCTCGTTGAGCAGCTTTTCTCTCACTGGTTGTGATGTTATTGTGTCTTGATATCAATGTTGATGTTACACATGGAGCTGCTGTGATGCAAGTCACATTTCAGACTTGATATGACCATTAAAGTGTTATTGTATCTTATTAGTCAACCAAAGCGGAAGACAACAATGAGACCTGGGAATTTCTTAGTAACAAGGAGAGATTTTTGTATTCCGTCTGTACACCAGGACAAGGGTTTCAGTTATTAAATGACAGTAAATAAACCCAGAAACTAGCAATATATGGGAATGGGAACTGCTTAGAGATGTCCAACCCCGCTTGCCAATAGGAGCGCGAGTGTTACGTAATGATGTCATCATCTTTCCGGAAGTAAACACGGCATTTCAGGAGGAGAAACTCCCTCTGGAGGGAACACATGGTTTTTATCCGTTACAGACCATTCACAAGAATCCCACTATAGGAGAGGGGAAATCCCAGAAAGCAGAATTTAAAGCCTCTTAAAAGATTACATATTCATATATAAGATAAGATAAGACTTTATTCATCCCGAAGGAAATTGTTGTGCCGGAGTAACAAAATACAATAAACACAATAAACACAGCAGCAAAACTGTACACTAAAAGTGCAGCAAAAAGAGCAATTAAACATCCAGAGACAACATGAGACATAGAAACATAGACGGTCACACAATCAATGCAATCATTATTAGCAGTATTTTAGTAGTTAGTAGTGCAACAATTAAAACGTAGTGGGAGTTACGTGATTGCACGTTATCATAGCATTATTAATAATAATAATAATAATATAATATAGCACATAGTTATATAAAGCAGCGAGTGTATTGCAATGATGTTAATTATATTGATATGTATATTGCACATAGTGTTGGTGTGGAAGTTCTCAGTGCCCTTTACTTAGGGGTGAAGAGTTAAAGAGTGTGATGGCCACTGGGAGGAAAGACCTCCTGTGGCGCTGTGTGGTGGTCTTCGGTGGTCTCAGTCTGTGGCTGAAAGTGCTCCGGTAGGAAACCAGCGTGGCATGCAGGGGGTGAGACCCGTTGTCCAGAATGCAGAGGAGTTTCCTCAGCATTCTCCCCTCCGACACCACTGCCAACGACTCCTGATCCACTCCCAGGACAGAGCCTGCTCTCCTGATGAGCTTGTTGAGTCTGTTGGCATCAGCTGTCTTCACCCCGCTGCCCCAACACACTACAGCAAAGAAGATCACACTGGAGACCACCGAGTCATAAATATATACCATTTGCCTCAGGTTTTGTGGAGCTGCAGAGATATCCAGGCCTGCAAATTGACAAAGCATAATATATGTTTGGTACGGATCCTCAGTCAGTCAAAACTATCTCAATTATTGAACTTTTCCACATTTTGCAGCACACGTGTCACCACTCTTTCACATGTCTGCTTCTATTCATGCACCTTTGTTCCTTAGATGGTAAATATATTTGCATTTCTTATCCACATCAGATCACTCCTCCTTTACTCACCCTGTATTCTATAATGCATGTTCCACGACACCATATGTGCAATATGAGTAGCATTATCGTCATTGCAAACACTTCCTACTATCTGCTTATAACATGTGCAATGATGTCACTGCACTACTACTCAATTACTGCTCGTCACTGTACAGTTTTTTAATTCATTATTTGACCGTATGTTTCTTGTCGTTATCTCATTTGCTCTTTACTTCACTGTTAGTGTACAGTTGTATTATTAATAATTGTTACTTGTATTCTTATTCTGTTGTGTTTATGTATCTTTGCAACTCTGGCACAACAATTTCCTTCGGGATAAATAAAGTCCTAGTCTACGGAACGTCCACACGGCTCCGTCGCGTTGAAGCTTGCCGGTGGGCGTGTCTGGTGCGCGACCAACAACCAATCACATTAATCTCCCGCCCCGGACACACAAGCACGCTGTTTGATTGGCTAGCGCTTGTACTGGCATATGATTTGATTGGCTCCGTCGACGCTTGAAAAGTTGAACTTTTCTCAACTTTCGAAGCGAGCAACGGAGGCAAAGCGACGTGATGGAACCACAATGCAGTGCGTGACGTCACCCCATTCAAAGTGAATGGGAAGCGTCTCCGTTGAAGCACGCGACGGAGCCATGTGGACGTACCGTTATCTTATGTTGATATCAAACCTAGGACTTTCAGCAATGCTGCCACAGTCTCCTGTATCAACAGCAGCCTCAGTAATGACTCACGGCCCGTCCACACTACAGCTTCAAAAAAAGCTTGGAGCTGGGCGTGTCTGAAGCTTGGGGATTTTATTCAAGCAACGCGACCAACAACCAATCACATGAATCTCCCGCCCCCGACATACAAAGCAAAAAACCCCGGGGATTTTATGGGAGCAATATATATATATATAAACTCCCCAAACAGCGAAAACCTACCAGTTTCACCCACTGTCTCTGCCACCTCCCTCCATACCTGGTTCCTCCGGTTTGTATCCCGGTAGGTGAAGAGGGTCTGGTCATACAAAACCGGGTGATTCGCTACGGCGATAATTAGTTTCTCCTCCATCTTTTTTTGAAATATAGAAATGAACGGCGGGATATCTCTCCCAGCTTAGACGCGGTTTGATTGGCTACGGCTTGAGCTGTCAGATTTTCCGAAACAGGATTTGATTGGCTGGCGCTGGCTACTCCGGCGTCTCCGGCGTCAGAAGTTGAACAATTCAACTTCTGACGGTGGAGACGGACCGCTATGCTACCCAAAATTCAGTTCGGCGAAAAAGCGAGGCAACGTGACGTCTCCCCATTCAAAGTGAATGGGCACATTGAAGCTGTCAACGCTGTAGTGTGGACGGGCCGTTATAGTATCTTGTGGATTTTACTGCAGGGAAAAAGAAAAAAGCTAGTGAACCACAGAAAAAGTTTTAACCGCAATCATTCGACCATTTGCAATCAACTAAACAAATTCAAGAAGATCTCCTCGTCTACATTTTATCTCGTGGTCAGCTGATGTTTCCGCTCGTTCATACCTATACTTATACTCCCTTAGTCTGTCTGGAGGAGTATTCTGTGTAAATCCCTGGTTATTGGTTCCCCTGAAACAACAGAGTGAGTGGGGGGGGGGCGTTATTATCCGTTTGAAACCCTGATGGTCCAAAGTGTAATTGCTTTAATGGTGCAGAAGGTGAGGGCAGTTTAAAGGATGGATTAAGGGATTTGGTTTCACGCTGAACAAACCTAAGAGGGGGCCGAGGTCAGCGCCGGGGGCAAGACAAACAAATATACCTGTCACCCCCCCCCCCCCCCCCCCCCCCCCCCCCATTTTCTACTCTCATGCACTCAAAGAAACAAAAACACACCTCGAGTCCTCTCACACTTCGCTGTGTTTTCACTCAGGGGTGCTCTTATCCCCCCCCCCCCCCCCCACAGGGCTGGAAGCAATTACAAACCCAACATAACATTAGTTAATATTTGATTTGCCTATATTTATTGAATTATTTATTTAGGGACAGTGCACATTAATCATCAGTTTCCACCTCCATGTGAATATCCCAGAGTTAAATAATGAGCTAATTTTCCTCTGCAGTCCCTGGGCAGGTTATTATAAATTAGTGTCCTGATGTTATCAATACAACGCTTCAGTAACCACTACGGTGTACACTACAATAAACTACATGAACGCACACATGTAAAAACAATAAGAAGATACCATGGTTTATGTTTAATTTAAGGTATTTACTACCTTCTTTTTTTTCTGTTTGCCACTTGAACTTGAATAAACCTGATATGTAATTTCTTTATTAATGCATACACATGAATACTCTTAGACATCCAAATGTTATTAATTCTGAACAATGCTTTGAATGTTTCAAGGCAAAGCAAGGAAGGTTTATTCATACTGCACATTTCAAGAACAAGGCAACTCAAAGTGCGTCACAAAAACAGTAAAATCATTCAGATATTTACGCGTTAAGTCGCTTCCTTATTGCCTTAAAAAATCACATGTTGGTAATAACTGTTAGAGAGTCATTGCTAATACATAGCATCACCAGCTTTATCAACCTGTACTTGCCAGAGAAACAGCTTTTATAACTTATGAATTAACTTTTATTAGTTATTATCCAGGCGAGAAACTAACTATGTGATCCCCAATATGTGATAAATGCGATGTTTGGAGCTGCTGCTGTATGAGAGCAGCCGGTCTGCTTAAAAATAAACATGTAAACAATGTTTTTATAATGTCTCTCACTGCTTTAACGTAGACACAGATCCACTCTGCAAGTCTAATCTGTTATCTGTTAAATAATAACTCTAAATGTAATTACGAGAGCCAACAATTTAGCAATAGCTACTGAAGATAGATAGCATTCACAAGCTAACTTGTCGATGGGCTGCTAAGGTTGGCTCGTTAACTACATAGAAAGATATAGCCAACGGCAGCACGTCTGCTAAGATAGCTAGATCTAAATTGATAGATGGATGCATTTATGGGAGAGATACATAAAGCTAATGTTCACCAGCCAGCTCGTTTGCTCGATAGATATCGTTAGCTAGTTAGCTCGTTAGCTATCGTTCGTAACATTTGCTATGTAAACGGCACACTGACAGGTTAAGTGAGTCTCTAAAGTTAACCTGTTTTTATAAATGTCAGCACTGTGGACCTTTGTGTTCCCTTCTGGCAGTGAGAGTTATTACAAACTGTCCACATGAGCTTTAGTCTGCTGTTCAACCGATAGGCTAATGTGTTTTGGTATTGTTTGTTTTGGTACTTTTCGCACCTCAGATGTAAGATTTTGGGCCATTAGGCGCTTTCACACCAAGTACTTTTCCCAGGAAAAGTTCCCGGAACTTTTCCTGGGAAAAGTACTTGGTGTAAAAGTGCCTATTGTCATGTGTCATCCTGCCAGTCACCAACAGAGGAAGGCTGATGTAGTTCCATGTAGCTGTGAATGACCCCAAATAACATCTATTCACTACAATGCTGCTGGTGCAAAACCAGAAGAACTAACACAACTGGACGTGGGAAAATGGGCAGGGCTACATAAGGTGAATATTAAAAAACAACCCATTATAAAATGACATTTAAGTACATTTTTAATAAAGTCCTCCCACAAAATGTACAAATAAAAAAAACTTTAAATAACAAAAAGCAGGTTTAAAACACAATAATGCATGGTGAGATATGTATAATAGTTTCAGGCTTTTAAAAATAAAGCTGTTTTTTTAACATAAATGCCACAAATGCATAATTCAACGAGCCTGCTGTTCAGTGTGCGGCGTGTGTTAGTGTAAGGGCCCCTGAATGTCAGGAAATGTATATAATGGATGAGTGATTACCCTCCATTTCTAATTTCATGACACCCCCACAATGTCTCCCCAGCGAGAGGATGGCATGACGCAGGGTCACTGCCACTGCTCCAGATAGTGGGCTGTAACTGAATTAGCAAATGCAATCTCCTAAAACAAGATCAGGCTTACTTCAGAAAAAGACTCACTCCACACTTTTAGCATGATTGCAAAAACAATTATGGTGATGTACACTTTCTGCTCTCAATGCATGGTTGCTTTACTTGAGTACAATTAGAAATACTGTGGTCTTAAAATACTCCGTTACAAGTAAAAGTCCTGATTTGAAAACTTAGAAATACAGAAGTTTAATCAGCTCAATGTACAAAGTGTAAGTAAAAGTATTATTAATCTGCTTTTATCAACAAGAAAGGCCTTTTGTTATGGTTTAATGCTGTAGTTGGTCAATATATAACTAATTTACCGGGTAGATTACTAGTATAATATCATATATTGTGGGTTTTCTCTATACGTACAAAGTAACTGAGTGTTTAATTAATGTAGTGGGGTATACAAGAACCATATTTTCATCCATATATATGTAAATGGGAGCACTCAAGTAAAGTACAAGTATGTCAAAATTATACCATACTAGTGTAAGTGTACTTGAGAAAATGAGAATGATTCCTCCATTTAAGATAAAAAGGCTTATATAAATTGGATTTTCTTTATTACAACGACCTGGAAGTATCTGTCTCTTGTCAGAGCTTGGAGATAAGATGTTCAGATTCCCTATATGCCATTTGAGAGATTAAAACATATTTCTAAAATAAAATAAAACATCCGCTCCGTCCCTCTCGATGCTTCCTCTGGCCTCCGCTGCTCCAGCTGCTCACATCTTTGTGAACAGGAGGAGCGGAGTACAGCTACAGGAGCAGTTGTTGCTTGGCAACCTTAAAACTGCAGGTGATGTGGGATGTTTGTCTGCAGAGTAGTGGTTGGGGGGGTTTCGGGTTAAAGAGAGGAGGTGAGTCTGAGCTAAAAGGGCTGCATTCATCTGAGGATAACCAGCTTTCCATGCTACTGCCTAACATTCTGTCGAGTGTGTGTGGAGGCAAAAGCATGTGGAGCTACAGCTGCTACGATCAGTGGATTAAGCACATCTGAAATGACCAGGTTAGCTACGTTAGCTAGCTAGCTTACAGCAGATCTGCAGTGACATCAGAAGGAGTCGTGTGACCACATTGTTCAAATAAGACCATAAAATATTTTAGGTAAGTTTCCAACAACAGAGATAGTTGTTCAGCTTTATCATCCTGAACGTCACCAAGCGCTCCGTCCCAGCTGTGTGCGTCACTCTTTAGAGTCCCCTGGTCTCCCAGCTGTGTGCGTCACTCTTTAGAGTCCCCTGGTCTCCCAGCTGTGTGTGTCACTCTTTAGTGTCCCCTGGTCTCCCAGCTGTGTGCGTCACTCTTTAGTGTCCCCTGGTCTCCCAGCTGTGTGCGTCACTCTTTAGTGTCCCCTGGTTCCCCTTCTGTGTGCGTCACTTTTTAGTGTCCCCTGGTCTCCCAACTGTGTGTGTTACTTTTTAGTGTCCCCTGGTCTCCCAACAGTGTGCGTCACTCTTTAGTGTCCCCTGGTCTCCCAACTGTGTGCGTCACTTTTTAGTGTCCCCTGGTCTCCAGCTGTGTGCGTCACTCTTTAGTGTCCCCTGGTCTCCAGCTGTGTGCGTCACTCTTTAGTGTCCCCTGGTCTCCCAGCTGTGTGCGTCACTTTTTAGTGTCCCCTGGTCTCCCAGCTGTGTGCGTCACTCTTTAGTGTCCCCTGGTCTCCAGCTGTGTGCGTCACTTTTTAGTGTCCCCTGGTCTCCCAACTGTGTGCGTCACTTTTTTAGTGTCCCTGGTCTCAGCTGTGTGCGTCACTCTTTAGTGTCCCCTGGTCCCCCTTCTGTGTGCGTCACTTTTTAGTGTCCCCTGGTCTCCAGCTGTGTGCGTCACTTTTTAGTGTCCCCTGGTCTCCCAACTGTGTGCGTAACTTTTTAGTGTCCCCTGGTCTCCAGCTGTGTGCGTCACTCTTTAGTGTCCCCTGGTCCCCCTTCTGTGTGCGTCACTTTTTAGTGTCCCCTGGTCTCCAGCTGTGTGCGTCACTCTTTAGTGTCCCCTGGTCTCCCAACAGTGTGCGTCACTCTTTAGTGTCCCCTGGTCTCCCAACTGTGCGCGTCACTCTTTAGTGTCCCCTGGTCTCCCAACTGTGTGCGTCACTCTTTAGTGTCCCCTGGTCTCCCAACTGTGTGCGTCACTCTTTAGTGTCCCCTGGTCTCCCAACTGTGTGCGTCACTCTTTAGTGTCCCCTGGTCTCCCAACTGTGTGCGTCACTCTTTAGTGTCCCCTGGTCTCCCAACTGTGTGCTTCACTATTTCTTTGTCAACATTTCCCAGAAAAAAGTGACTACCTTTGGGACAGATATGCAAGTTGGATTTTGAGGAACAATAATGGACATTTTTCACCATTTCCTGACAGTGGATCAGTCAATAATTTGTTTGTTGAAGCCGTGCTGAGAAACATTCAAGCCATACACACAGATGTATGGATGTCTTAACCTTAAACGTAAAGAACAACATCATCGTGGGAAGGAAAGTCAAATGTGTACATGATGAAAAGCTCATGCAAAACGATCCTGTGGGATTGAAGGCTTTGGAAACGACAGGATTATCTTTCTGTGTTGGATTCGAGGCACACGAGTGTTAATGCATATGTGTGTGTTACGCTAGTGTGTGTCTTCCTGACTCTGTCCTGTATAGCCAAGGGCATGCCATCATAATTGCTGCAAGTGATTCAATTATGATCCAATTCTGTCTGCTCCACAGGGGGCGGAGGTGCGGTGGGACATTAGAAATGGATAATGTACTTCACTGTGGAGAGATACACTGCTCCTATCATCCCTCACAAAACACACATGATGCTAACACACTGCAAACATCCTGAACCCATACGTACAGCTGTAGGTCTCAAACTGCGTCTATTTCAAACCAAAAAGGGAAATGTGTGTTTCTCTGCAACGTCTCATTGGGTCGCAGCTCCATTAGCTCTGCTGCTCTCAGAGGGAGGCTAGCTTCATGCTACATTAGGAAAATGGCCTTATGGATTTCACATTAAATTACTTTTCTGCAGCAAATCTCAAAGTTAATAAATATCGGATCTTAACCCACCACACTGTTTGGACTCAGACACTCAGGAGGGGGGGCACTGTAATCTTAATGTTTGCCGTTCTCCTATCTATGGTCACAATGTGATGAGGCCTGCAGTCTGGCAAACAGCAGTCATGTGTGAACAGTAATCATATGGTGTCAATCATGTGGCTGAAGCCTTCACTCGGGAATCAGTCAGCCTTGGGCGGCTTACAGGCAAATCAACTCTTCTGCAGGTGGACAGCATGGTGACTGGCAGCTTATTCTGTCTGTCAGCAGAGAGCGAGGGGAAATCGAACGATGCCTTCCTGCAAAAATACTGGCATTTTTACACCACACTCAATATTTTCCATATCAGAAAAGCTTTTCTCTCCCTGGACATCTGTGTGTGATGGGTAAAACAAATACATTTTAGTTTACTAGATGAGGCTTTAGTTTTTCCCCAGATTGTATATTTTTTATTTATTTTATTTAATCGTTTATTAGGCAGGGGCAATGCACAGTAATGAACACTTAAAACATTCAAATGTGTCAAGCGTAACGGTGCCAGATTTAGCATTGAGCTCCATCTGCAGTCCCTCACATAAAACATTTAAGAAGTTCACATTTTACAAACATAGCAAAAACAAAATACATGATATGCAAAAGGTGCAAAAGAGCAAGAGCAGCATATACAAGCATTTACCACATGGCAGTACACTATAGCAGCAACGACATATAAGGTGCAAGAGAGGATACCAGAGCTACCTAAAGTGCGAGAGCTGTGTTAAAGTGCATTTAGCGGTGATTGCACGTCTGGTTGTTTGTCAACCATTCTTTGAGTTGACCTTTGAAGCTATTGAGAGTGGGACAATCCCGTATCTCAGTTGGGAGGCTATAGAAGTCCATGAGAAAGCCTACTTCTCTCCTGATTCACCACCTCAGATCTTATAGAAGTCTTTGAGAAAATGAACCTACTTCGTATTCTGTCTGTCAGCAGAGAGGTGAGGAGAAATCGAACACCCCTACACTTAAAACAAATACACCACAATCTCAGTGTAATGGGTAATACAAACTAGATGCGGCTATTGTTTTTCACTAACGAGTTCTTCTTCATGACTAAAGCTGTGCTAACAACTATCCCATGTAAACAATGCTCTAAAATATGAAGTTTCTGTTGTTAAAGCAGCGACAAGGGGGTTCTGAATCTGAGGGATTCACCTTGAGTTTGCCAGGAATAGTAAATCAAGAAAGAAGTAGGGTCTTCTATACAATCTGACTTATTTTTGCAATCGCTGTTGCTGTTGCTGGATAGATGAGATAAGATAGTAGAGAGAGGAGTTTCCCAACTTTCAGACACTCTTTGGTTAAGCTTGAACTATTGCTCCAACTGACAAACTAGCTAGCTAACTAACCTGCCGCTAAATTAGTTTAAATGTAATTTGTGTCAAAAGGTAGACATTTTCTTTTGAAAGGACCCATATTGAAGTGTCAGATCCACCATAACAACATCCGCTACGTAAAAATAAGTCACTAGGCTTGTTTGAGACGCGTTGCGGCTCGCCTCGAAAGTAGACGAGAACAGCCGATCGCAGCCGGGGAGGGGGGCTGAAGTCGGACAGCTCGGAGTCGGCTTGACTCGGTTTGCATTTATAAAGAATGCACACACATGTTTAATCGTTAATGTCAGATATGTACTAAGTAAATACATTTGTTCCTGCTCAAGATTAGATTCAACTTTATTGTTATTGCACATATTACAGGTACTGAGACAACGAAATGCAGTTTAGCTTCTAACCAGGTGCAACAAGCAGTGAAGTGAAAAGTAATGTACACAATCTACAGAATAACATATAGAATGAATTGAATGATGAATAAACAGTGAGGGGTATGAATACACTAGATATCAGCCTGTCAGCAGTATGAACAGTGTGTATGAATATGCTAAGGTATGAAAACGGTAAGCAGTGCAAGTATAGTATAAAATATATAGATATTAATGTCATGATGATAAATATTGTGGAACAATGATGAAAAATGTGAATGGATGTGGCGACGTAAAACTAATACAAAACAACAACAAACTTTTGCCGAGCCAATTGGAGAGTTTCATCAGCAGCACGTGGTAAAAACCACCAATGAGCGCTCAGCTCGAGATACCAGCGAGTCGTTTCCCATCAAGCATTTCGCTTCCGCAGCCCGTGGAGAGGAACTGCTCCGCCTCGCTCTCAAGGCTGCCGGCGTCTTTGTCCCGTAAGATTTCAACGTCTCATGTAGGCGAGCCTCCAGAGCAAGTCGGACAAAATGACTAACCATCATGCAACGCATTAGCAAGACGGCAGTCGCAATTGCGCAGGTCTGCGTCGGTCTCGCTCATCTCAAACGAGCCTACTCATTTAGCTGGTGCCTCAGATGGTCCATGGTTCAGAGGGAAACTGGGTTGGCCACATTGATTAACCAGCCATTAAAGGGCCAATGAATGCCTTTTCACTCTCTTCCCTACTAATGGCTCTAAATACTGTGTGTTTTGGGGCACAGTGCGGCTGAACTTGGCCTTTGTCTCACATCATGCTGCAGATCCAGCCTGGCGCTTCATAAACATTTAACTGCCTTTTTTACTGAGCTGTTAGCAGCCACAAAGAGACACACTGGGAGTCCCTTATACCACACATTGTTGTAATTTTGCCATTGAGAGTGCAGTTGGTAATTAGACACAAGTATCAACAGAGAAGATAACGCACAAAAGCAGCGGTGCATCCACAGACACTGTGAATGTTTGGGGGTGTTGTGCCCACAGGGAGACTTTGTACAAGTATGAATAATATCACATTTCTTCTCCAGAATTAATTCAAACTTTATTCTGGGCACTGAGCAGAGATGGCAAAAGTACACACATCCTTTACTCAAGTAGAAGTATAGATACTCGTGTTTAAAAATACTGGTAAAAGTAGAAGTACTGACTAAACTTCTTTCCTCAAGTAAAAGTAAATAGGCTTTGAAGTGTACTTCAGTAAAAAGTACCCATAACTAGCAGCTGTTTTAAAGAGTACCTGACCTCCCTTTATATTAATAGAACAATAAGGTCATTGTTAGCTAATGAATGTTTCCATGCTGAACAACGGCAACATGACAACGTTTCCATTGGTCCCTCTTCTTTAGAGAAGACCAGGAAATGATGGATACACGGATCGTGTTCAAATCAATAGGCACGCAATGACTCTAAAGAATAATGATCACGCATCAAACACACATTCAGACTAAAGGAACCAGCTGTTTGGGAAATGAGAGAAGTAGAAAGTACAGGTATTTGAGTTCAACATGTAAGAAGTAGAAAGTACAGGTATTTGAGTTCAACATGTAAGAAGTAGAAAGTACAGGTATTTGTGTTCAACATGTAAGAAGTAGAAAGTACAGGTATTTGAGTTCAACATGTAAGAAGTAGAAAGTACAGGTATTTGTGTTCAACATGTAAGAAGTAGAAAGTACAGGTATTTGTGTTCAACATGTAAGAAGTAGAAAGTACAGGTCTTTGAGTTCAACATGTGAGAAGTAGAAAGTACAGGTATTTGAGTTCAACATGTAAGAAGTAGAAAGTACAGGTATTTGTGTTGAACATGTGAGAAGTAGAAAGTACAGGTATTTGGGTTCAACATGTAAGAAGTAAAAGTAAAAAGTCGTCAGAAAAATAAGTAGTGGAGTAAAGTACAGATACCAGAAAAATGTACTTAAGTACAGTAACAAAGTATTTGTACTCCACTACTTCCCACCTCTGGCACTGAGGTGCAATATGGTATCATCATTCATGGGGTCATGTGACAAGGAAGGGACTGGGGGTTGTCGACGTGTGATTGTGCAACAGCTCTCAGTGTGTTACCTTTGTTATTGTGGTGTTTCTATTCATACTGTTACTAACATGTTTAAATCTTACTCTGTTGCTGCTCCAACACCTAATCTCCTCTTTTCTGATGTTAACTCATCTCATCTATATCTCTAATGGTACCTCCTCAAACTGAACAGCAACAAAACAGAACTCCTCCTAATCGGCTCCAAATCCACCCTCAGCAAGGTCACTAACATAACTCTCACCATCGATGGCACCATTGTTTCCGCCTCCAATCAGGCACGCCACCTTGGCGTAATCTTTGACCCCACCCTCTCCCTCGAACCTCACATCCGCCAAACAGTCAAAACCTCATTTTTCCACCTCCGCAATATTGCAAAAATCCTACCCTCTCACCCGCCCCGCAGCCGAACAACTAATCCATGCCTTCATTTCCTCCCGCCTCGACTACTGCAACTCACTTCTTTACGGCATCAGCACTACATCCCTCAACAGACTCCAACGGGTTGAAAATGCAGCTGCACGTCTCCTCACGCAGACCAAATCATGGCATCACATCACCCCAGTCCTCAAAGACCTCCACTGGCTTCCTGTCTCCCATCGCATCAACTACAAAGTTCTGGTCCTCACCTACAAAGCCCTCCACCATCTGGCCCCCCCTTATCTCACAAACCTTCTCACTCCTTATCAACCCCCACGGTCCCTCAGATCCACCGCAGCCGGACTCCTATCCACTCCCACATCCACACTCTGCAGCTTTGGGGACAGAGCCTTCTCAGTGGCAGCTCCTAGGCTCTGGACTTCCCTCCCCCAAGATCTCCGTGACTCTGAGTCCCTCACAGTCTTTCAGTCCCGCCTCAAAACACATCTTTTCAACTCTGTCTACCCATAAGCCCCGCCCCCCCCTCTCAATCAACTTCCTCTTGACTGCCTTTTTATTTATTTTTATTTTACTATATACTTACTTGTTTGCCTGTCCTTGTTTGTCTACCCTCCCTCATACTGTAAAGCGTCTTTGAGTTGTGAAAAGCTCTATATAAATAAAATGCATTAATATTATTATTATTATCTGAATGTAGAATATTCATTATTACAGTATACATAAAATGCACAACATGTCAAGGACCTGTACAAAGTTAAGCACAGACATTTGTTTGTTAAGGTTTTATTAATGTCGATGGAAAATCGTTATTTTTCTCCTTCTTTGTAAAGAACTTAATCAAGAGACAAACAAAATGGAGAATGAAAAACACACCCTGGAGTCAAACTGAATTTCTACACTATCATTTAGCATTAACAACAATACATTTTAGATTCTATTCTTAGCTAATATAGCCTCGTTCTGGATTCTCGTGCAGCCTCCACAAAGTGGCTGCGACAGCTACTCGACTTTTTCTCTCTTTGACATTTCCTGTGACCACAGAAAACTTGCAACGACATGTTTGCCTCTGAGAGAAAAATAAATGAAAAGGCTGGAAACAGCAGCGAGGATGTGTGCTCGGAGGGGTTGTCTCTGTAAATCATGCTCCCTGCCATCAGAGAGGAATGTTACTGCAGATCTTAGTGCTTCGGCTGGTCATAACTACCTGGGGAGGAAACGGTGATGGAGACATCTCTCTCAAACACCTGAACACACATTCACACAGAGACAGGAGGGGAGGAAACCAAAGGCCATAAAGGGGGAGAGAGAAAGCGATGTATTACATTTCTGGGCCTACGGGATGGCTGTGAAAGATTCAGGGTTCATAAAGCAAACGCTGCAAGAAGCTCAAAACACAACAGAGACCGGGGGACACTAAAGAGTGACACACACAGCTGGGAGACCAGGGGACACTAAAGAGTGATGCACACAGCTGGGAGACCAGGGGACACTAAAGAGTGACGCACACAGCTGGGAGACCAGGGGACACTAAAGAGTGACGTACACAGCTGGGAGATCAGGGGACACTAAAGAGTGACGCACACAGCTGGGAGACCAGAGGACACTAAAGAGTGATGCACACAGCTGGGAGACCAGGGGACACTAAAGAGTGACGCACACAGCTGGGAGACCAGGGGACACTAAAGAGTGACGTACACAGCTGGGAGATCAGGGGACACTAAAGAGTGACACACACAGCTGGGAGACCAGGGGACACTAAAGAGTGACACACACAGCTGGGAGACCAGGGGACACTAAAGAGTGACGTACACAGCTGGGAGACCAGAGGACACTAAAGAGTGACGCACACAGCTGGGAGACCAGGGGACACTAAAGAGTGACGTACACAGCTGGGAGACCAGAGGACACTAAAGAGTGACGCACACAGCTGGGAGACCAGGGGACACTAAAGAGTGACACACACAGCTGGGAGACCAGGGGACATTAAAGAGTGACGCACACAGCTGGGAGACCAGGGGACACTAAAGAGTGACACACACAGCTGGGAGACCAGGGGACACTAAAGAGTGACGTACACAGCTGGGAGACCAGGGGACACTAAAGAGTGACGTACACAGCTGGGAGATCAGGGGACACTAAAGAGTGACACACACAGCTGGGAGACCAGGGGACACTAAAGAGTGACACACACAGCTGGGAGACCAGAGGACACTAAAGAGTGACGCACACAGCTGGGAGACCAGGGGACACTAAAGATTGACGCACACAGCTGGGAGACCAGGGGACACTAAAGAGTGACGTACACAGATGGGAGACCAGGGGATACTGAAGAGTGAAACACACAGCTGGGAGACCAGGGGACACTAAAGAGTGACGTACACAGCTGGGAGACCAGGGGACACTAAAGAGTGAGACACACAGCTGGAAGACCAGGGGACACTAAAGAGTGACGTACACAGCTGGGAGACCAGGGGACACTAAAGAGTGACACACACAGCTGGGAGACCAGGGGACACTAAAGAGTGACGCACACAGCTGGGAGACCAGAGTACACTAAAAAGTGACGCACACAGCTGGGAGACCAGGGGACACTAAAGAGTGACGCACACAGCTGGGAGACCAGGGGACACTAAACAGTGACGCTCACAGCTGGGGGACCAGGGGACACTAAAAAGTGACGCTCACAGCTGGGAGACCAGGGGACACTAAAGAGTGACGCACACAGCTGGGAGACCAGGGGACACTAAAGAGTGACGCACACAGCTGGGAGACCAGGGGACACTAAAGAGTGACGCACACAGCTGGAAGACCAGGGGACACTAAAGAGTGACGCACACAGCTGGGAGACCAGAGGACACTAAAAAGTGACGCACATAGCTGGGAGACCAGGGGACACTAAAGAGTGACGCACACAGCTGGAAGACCAGGGGACACTAAAGAGTGACGCACACAGCTGGAAGACCAGGGGACACTAAAAAGTGACGCACACAGCTGGGAGACCAGGGGACACTAAAGAGGTCTGGTCTCCCAGCTGTGTGTGTCACTCTTTAGTGTCCTCTGGTCTCCCAGCTGTGTACGTCACTCTTTAGTGTCCCCTGGTCTCCCAGCTGTGTGTGTCACTCTTTAGTGTCCCCTGGTCTCCCAGCTGTGAGCGTCACTTTTTAGTGTCCCCTGGTCCCCCAGCTGTGAGCGTCACTGTTTAGTGTCCCCTGGTCTCCCAGCTGTGTGCGTCACTCTTTAGTGTCCCCTGGTCTCCCAGCTGTGTGCGTCACTTTTTAGTGTACTCTGGTCTCCCAGCTGTGTGCGTCACTCTTTAGTGTCCCCTGGTCTCCCAGCTGTGAGCGTCACTTTTTAGTGTCCCCTGGTCTCCCAGCTGTGTGCGTCACTCTTTAGTGTCCCCTGGTCTCCCAGCTGTGTGCGTCACTCTTTAGTGTCCCCTGGTCTCCCAGCTGTGTGCGTCACTCTTTAGTTTCCCCTGGTCTCCCAGCTGTGTGCGTCACTTTTTAGTGTCCCCTGGTCTCCCAGCTGTGTGCGTCACTCTTTAGTGTCCCCTGGTCTCCCAGCTGTGTGCGTCACTCTTTAGTGTCCCCTGGTCTCCCAGCTGTGTGTATCACTTTTTAGTGTCCCCTGGTCTCCGTTGTGTTTAGAGCTTCTTGCAGCATTTGGTTTCTGCAGCTTTGACACGTTTCCTCAAGTTGATGAAGATCTCTCTTCATCTTCATGTGTTTTCGCTCATTTGTGTTTTTATATCTGCATCGTTTCTGAAGCTACAGCTCGTTTCTCCGAATATAAATGTTTTGGGCCGTTTGCACCTGTCGGACACCATAATAAGCAATACTTTAATTATATTGAAAACAATGCACTTTGCTTTGATGTTGACAGCACAATAGTAATAGCTTTAGCAGTAATAGATGCTGGTTATGAAACAATAATCAGGTATTGAATTTGCACACTCAGCAGAAAAAGTAAATATCACCAATTGCTTAAACTAAATCAATAGAGTGTGGCGCTGCCAGATGTCGTTTAAAATCAGCTGATGTTGTCTGTGGGACAGGATGGATAACGATACTCTCCATACTGCTCAAAATTGGTTATCAAATAATTTCCCATCTTTCCTATATTTCCCCCAGAGACTAAGGGGCGATTTCTTATTTTTACAGAGCAACCTCCACTCTAAAAAGTCCTTTCCACTCTTATTTATTATATTTAGATAGCATCAAATGCAGCAAAGTATTGTGGTCATTTATTCTGGAGCTATCAGAGTGTGTTTATGTATCTCGTTTCTGAAATTGATGCACATATTATTGCATTTAGAGTTACATTTGCTTTGCATTCACTCGGTGAGAACCGTTGAAAAGCCGATGCGTCTCAGAAATGTCTTCAGGAGAACTGATGGTGAATTTTGAATTCACCATCAGTCAGTCCTCGGGCGAAACCTACATTTTTAATATCATTTTTATAGATAATGATAGCCCAGAACTCCTACAGGATACATTTGGTGGTCGGTGAATAATTCATGATTTGATAAATGAAACTTTGAATTAATCGAATTGAAATTTTAATCTTTTGGTAAAGCGAGGAATGATTGAAGGAGCTGCTGTAAATAACCAGATGCTGCTGTAGATGCTAACAGGAAGTCAAAGCTGAAGCGGTCCGAGACACAACGGGACACACTCGAGTTGTATGCATTATATGCATCTGTATGTGAGTGTGTGTTAATGGACTTGAGCATGTGTGCAGGCTCTGACGTATATATGTTGTTTGTTGAGGTTTTTTTAAGGATACAGGTATTTTTTGGGCTTTTATTTTTGAAAAACAGGCCTAATTCAGAGCTTTCTTTACAGACACAGTCCCTTTCAGGAGCTTTTATTTTTGAAAAACAAGCCTTCTCCGGAGCTTCCTGTGATGACACCGGTATTTTCTGGGCTTTTATTTTTGAAAAACAGGCCTAATTCAGAGCTTTCTTTACAGACAGTCACTTTCAGGAGCTTTTATTTTGAAAAACAGGCCTTCTCCTGTGCTTCCTGTAATGACACCGGTATTTTCTGGGCTTTTATTTTGAAAAACAGGCCTAATTCAGAGCTTTCTTTACAGACAGTCACTTTCAGGAGCTTTTATTTTGAAAAACAAGCTTCCTCCTGAGCTTCCTGTACGGTGTTACTGTCTGGGGCCTTAAATTAAAAAGTAAGCCTAACATGTATGTTAGGTTACAAATACTTTCTTATAATTTTATTTTGAAAAGCAAGGCTCATATTGAGCTTCCTGTTGGATAGCTACTGTCTGGGGCTTTTATTTTGGAAAAACAAAGACCTAATCTTAACTCCCTGTAAGGGTACGGATACTTTCAGCCATTTCTATTTTGAAAAATGTGCCTTGTCCTGAGCGTCATGTTATTATACATTTTCTTTATGGGCTTTTATTTTGTATTTTGTTTGAAAGATACAGTTACTCTATGGAGCTTTTGTTTTGTATACGTAAAGATATATCTGGCTAATTGACATACTCTGTGACCTCTGTTAGGTGATGGCATCACATTGAGTACAAAAATAATGACGTTTTCTAGGATATCTATTCCTAAACTTTCTGGTATAGGATAGATTCTTTCTGGGACTTTTATTTTGAATATATGCCTTGTCCTTTGTGTCCTGTATAGATACAGTGACTTAAAGGGGCTTTTATTTTTGAATGAGAGGTTAAAAGAGGGGGGGGCAGATTAAGGCCTATTGAAGGTATTTAGAAGTCTTAAAAAGTCTTAAATCTAACTAAACTAATGTTAACAATATAATCCACTAAATATCTCTTGGAGTAATGTCACTCAGATTTAGATAGCGGCCGTTTGCACATCACTTTCTGGATGTTTCTCCGTCACATGTCCCTGTGTCTTGTAGTCTTCCTTTCTGTGGCTCTGAGAGGAAGAATAAAGGCGCTAATGACGATGTCAGATTGTGATGTTGGCATTTCCCCGCCGACACCTCCAATCCTCACATTTACATTTCATATCTCCGGTCCCTGTGTGAAAGGCCAGGCCGGATTAAGGTATCACGGAGATGCCGTTCCTCCTCATGGACAGACAGGCGGCAGAGCACCTAAATCCCTGAGCTGAGCCCTCATCAGTACCCCCCCCCCCCACCCCCCAAACACCCCAGAGATCAGGCGTGATGGCATGTAATGGTGGATATAATTGCTTTGTCCTCTATCTTTCTTCCTCCTCTCTACCCAAATGAGACGAGGTGACACACGAGCGGAGCGTGAACTCTTTCTGTCACGATTCCTGTCTGCCGTCCAGAAGCAAATGTCAGATTGGCTGCAGTCCGACTGAATGTAGTCCGTATTTATATATTTATATCTGGCAGCGTCTCTTCCCTTACCCACATTCATCTGGTACACGTTTTTATATGAATGTATTGCAGGGAGAAGCACATGCTGACTGAACATGTTGTTATTTCATAAGCTCTGAAATCAGGTTTCAGTTCTGCAGACGGTACATCTTCAAAAAGTGAACAAATTATTGATTCAAAGGTGGAGCTCTGCCATTATGAAGCGATCCAGATCTCCCCACGCCTTCTGAATCATAGCAGTATCTCCACTTTGCGAACACACACACACACACACACACACACACACACACACACACACAACAAAAACAGTTTGCAAAAGTGTGAATGTTTTTAGAAAAACTGCTAAAACTGCTATAAAAACAAAAATAAAATAAGTTATTGAAGGTAGAACATTAATCCTACCCCCCCCCCCCCCCCCTCCTTTACAGACAGTGTGATAAAGAGTGTTTTCCTGTAACAGTAGATCTGCTCCTCATTGTTGAGCCGCTTCCCTCCATAACCGTGAAGGATGGAGATACCAAAGGTCCCTTGTTAGTATGCAAAACACGGCATCGTGTTTTTCACCATGTCTCATTTCCAATTGTACCAGGAGTGGAGAGTATGCGGGAGATTACAGGCGTTAAACACTTTGGTTCTGCTTAATAGTGACTCTTTGATTTGGTGGGAGGGATGATTGAGAGCGAGCAGAACCTCAGCAGAACGAGAGGAAATGTGTCTAATTAAAACAAAATGCTTTATCGAGAGCGCAGCGAGGCGCGAAAATAACGCCAGCAGTTTCCTGATAAGCATCTTATTAAAACAGCAACATGTCTAATGGAGGTGCTGCTCATTGTAAGAGGAATTTAGATAATTGTTCTCACTTGTTTCCCCCCCCCCCATCCATAAGCATGTCAGCCTCCATGTTTTTGTTTTTTTTTCATTTTCTTACAGTGGACTCAAAAAGAAATTACAGTAAAAATAAGAATAGTTTAAAAAATTGATAAATAAATACAATTAAATATTGTTTTCATATTTTATAAATAAATAAAAAAGGGGAGAGGGGGGTTGAGGATATATATGTGAGGTGAAATTATGAAAGAAGACAAGGGGACAAAAAAAACAAATAAAATAATAATAACAATAATACATTAATTAATAGCAAACAAAGTAAAAACATTTTTTTTTTAATAAATACATATATTTAAAAAAAGAAAAAGGGGGTTGGGGGGAATGGATACGTGAGATATAGTAGAAAGAAAATACTAAATAACACATCAAATATATACAAAAAGCTGTCTCTGTTGTGATTGGTCAACCGCTTAGAGATGTCCCGCCCCTTAGTCTATCACGTTCAATGTTTTTCTAGTGATAGCCAATATAAAAGTGAGTGCATAGTGACGTCACTATGTTCCGGAAGTAAATAAAGGAGAAACATGGAGGCATTTCAGGGGGGATATAAAAAACCTATAAAACACTACAGGAAAGGAAAAAAAAAGAATGGGGCCTCTTTAAAAACCAAATTAAAAACGATATGGCTCTTGAAAGTTTGAAACAAAAGCATTTGATACAAACGGAGTCTTTGTGTTTTCTTCTGGGTGTGGAGAATGCTCACCTTGCAGTATAGAGTGTGAACGACTGGGTGCTGTGGGCACAAAGTACTTAATTGTTTTTTTATATCATCATTACTCATCTGCTCTGACAGCCCGCTGATGTGTTGAGAGATGGACCATCTGCACGCTGCTATTTCTGAGGTGTTTCCATACCGATGACATGTGAGTGTGATGTGAGATAACAGCACATCTAATGCCTCCCAGCAAGGACAAAATAATAATACTTTTACAATTTTTTTATTAACAATTTCATACAACGCCTCACTCGGCAAACACATCAGAGCAGCTTGCAATTACCACGTCCCCTGTGATCGCATCTCTGTGGAAATTAATTGCTGTTTTTAATTGTGTTTTTTTTTCCATTGACGGATCCTGCCGAGCTGATGAGAGACGGACGCTTGTGCCTCAGATCAGGATCATCATGTTCAATATAACTTCAGGGAAAACAAATGAGAGATATGACTGCCCCGTCCTCCTGATACTCACAAGTTGCTGACTAAAATAAGCACCGATCAAGGTTTTCTGTAACTGTCCGAGTCTGTTCACATTTTCTTTTCCATTAACCAGTCTTTAAACACTGCCAGAGCCCATACTGTGTTCCTGTTTAGGCGGATAGATGCACATTTGCACCACGAAAAGACAATCAGCATTGAGTTAGCTGTTAGCCGTTAGCACACATAGCTCACAGCTCCTCATATCTGTTCAGAAACTGGAGAAAAGTTATACATGTACAAACCACAGACTTTCCATGGCATGGTGAATACAGTCGCTGCTTTATTTCTGTCTGTATGACGTTGTTGTGAGTGTGGACAGAGCATGCAGCTACATTAACTTAGCCTGATCGATAGCTACGTTAGCTTAGCCCTATCCGATCTCCATTCAGAATTTGTTTTAAAGTGTTTCGCATGCCTTCTTGTAAGCACACTTGTCAAAGCATTAATTCATGGTTTTACTAATGGGTATGTAGTTATTTCGAGAATTAAATCACAGTAAAATATGTTAATGTTGTTGTTGTTGTTGTTGTTGGTATCCATCATATATCTACATGGAGAAAAGCCCCGCCTTCTCGGCAGTTTGAGTGACACAAGTAAACACAACTGAAAGCCGCGGTCCTTCCTGTCTGTCTTCTGCTGTTCCCTTTAGTGTTTACTTCCTGCCTTTAACAAGACACTTGTACATTGTGCAAAAGACATGATTAGCCACGTAAATGTTCATTATAATAACTCAGATTTTTGGAACAGAAATATTTGCATGTATAAGTGTGTGTGCGTTAGGGCTGAACGATTAATCGATTTTAAATCGAAATTGCGATTTCAAATGATGCGATTATTTATTTTTTGTGTCAGTCATCCACACCAATCAGAAGTGCTGTGCTCCACATGTACCAGCCATTGTTAACCAATCAGAAGTGGCCCATGATAGAAGGTGATAGACAGATTGATCCAAGTGCTTCTGTAAAGTGCCTGCCCTTTCCAAATGGCTTCCAATGGAGCTCTAGATGGTTTGGTGAAACCACCTGAGTCAGGTTAGTAATGCTCCATCACATGTTTCTATCACAGGGTGAATCTTAAACTGAAGCTTGACTTTAAAGCAACCCAACGGAAGTTTCATGTAAGTTTAGTTCTTTCACTCGTAGCTCGGGCTGCGGGGGTGCTAGAGACGGGAGCACGTTGATGCGACCTTCCTAGCCGGAGTTATGGCCGCATTTTACAATAAACTTCCGTTGGGTCGCTTAAAAACAAATATCCAGAATCGAATCGCAATATCTGTCCGAAAAATCGCAAATCGTGCAGCCCTAGTGTGCGTGTCTGTTTTTCCTCTCAGATGTGGCTCAGATAAAGATGGATGCTCAGCGGAGTGGACAGGTTCCCTCGTGATCTCCAAACAAGGCTGCAGGGGTAAGAATTAAAGGCATCGCTGGAGGCCCCTTTGAAAGCTTCCAGCTCGGTATGAAATATGTGTGTGTGTGTGTGTGTGTGAGCACTTTGATCAGTTAACGGTCAGCGGTGGCCTGCAGGGGGGGGGGGGGGGCTCATGTTCAGCCTTCCACCTGACCACTGTTTGATTTGCTCACTGAACTCATCCTGTAACTATAGGCTTCGTGCTTTGCCACAAATGAACCCTCTCCATCTCTCTGCCGTCACACATGCATGTGTCGTTGCACAGAAGGGACTTCAGGCTTCTCTTGGATTTAAAATCACACTGTACATTTTACATTTTATATAATCAGTTTAATATACCCTCACATACCTGTGTTTATATAATAACTAGCTTTAGATTTGTTTTGTATTATTGTTAATTTGTAAATTCAACATGTATATTTTCGACTTTCTTGTTTATGTCTAGTCCTTTTAATTGTTATTGTACAATGCCGTGTCTTTCATGCTGCGTCAACTCAAACATTTCACAAATTGGGATCAATAAAGTACTTGACAGAAACCTCCAGAACAGAACACACTACAGGAAAGGGAAAACCTCAAAAGCAGAATAGGAACTCTTTAAGTAAATCATCTTCTTCCACATGTCCGTTGGTTACGTGTCTTGGTGCAGAAACAGCCTCTGTGCAGCCGGTCGGATCCACCGTGTAAACACAGATATGAAGTCACCTGACACACAGGCTGTTCCTCCTCTGAGATCCTGCACCATCTCTCTGCTTCTCCAGGTAAGAGCTTTAAGGAAGGACCGTGTGTGAGTTATGAGAACACCAGCAGGATGCATCAAGGTGCTCCAGGGCCTTTAGCACGATACACTGCTATATGGATGATATTTCACTTTTCATACAAAGTGCTCCAAAAACCCAAATGATAACATAATATCTTCCCAGGTCATTAACAGAGTAACACATGGCTTGGGATTAATAAGAACACTTTATAGCACAGGAGGGAAAAATACCAAAAATAGAATCATTAAATAAGAATTAAAATAATTGTAAAATAGGAATAATACAAACATTAAATAAGAATTAAAACAGGAAATGAAAAATACAATACGTTAGAATTAACCCAAAAATAAAAAAATAACAATTTAAATGAGAAAAACAATTTGCCTTAAATAAGAATAAATAATAATTATACACATTGTGTTTTCCAACATATGGACAGTCTATATTGTTAATGCGTTATCTTTTCAATTAACACACACACACACACACACACACACACACACACACACACACACACGACAGCTATTGCACGTCTGTTTCTAACAATTGTTCCCATTAACTGTTGGATTTCTTAGAAGTTGTTATGCTGCGAAGTCGTCAGGACAGCGGGTGTAAACACACTGAAGCCCCATTTGTAATCTGTGATATCGGCCTATATATAAATACCTGATTGATTGATTGATACTGTTCGTAATACCCACCTCCATCTGTTACTCACAACGGGTTCATTCCTCGTCTCTCTCTTCTCAAAAAGCAGACTCTCCGTTGTGCCTTCGATAGGAATTGAGTTATATTCCAATCAAACAAATCACAGCTTGTTGTACGCCGGATTGCTCCAAACAGGCTGGGTAATGGATTGAAGAAGTCCTGTATTTGATTACCCCCCCCCCCCCATCCAACCCCCCCCCCCCCCCTCAGAGTGACTGAGATCCATTTGAGAAGGAGAGCGCAGGAATTCCAATATGGACGCCCTCCAGCTATTGACCCTGTCTTTAAGTGGGCGCTGTGCTTTTAGTGTACTTACACTGGTTGTTCCACTTCTCCTTCCTCCTGGCAGTTTAGCAATACTTCTGATGCAGACTGACCCCCCCTCCACACACACACACACACACACACACACACACACACACACACACACACACACACACACACACACTCTGCATTATTGATGCTTCAGAGGACGTGGATAGCCTACTTTTTGTCAGGAAGAGGAGAGGTTAGTGCAACTGTTTCAATGTCACTGCACACCACCCTTTAGGAGAAAAGGGAAAATGTTCTGAGTGTATTTTCTGTAAAGTTTCTTAGAAGTCGAAACTATTGAGCCTAAAGATTACATTACATGTCACTTGTTAGACGCTTGTATCCAAAGCGACTTACATACTCAATACTGTGGACACAACGACATGCTGACTGCAGTGGGGTTTGAACCTGAACACCAACGCACTAGTCCCACTGCGCCACAGCGTCCAAGTTTAATTTATTAAATAAAGACAAAGCGATGATGAACAAGTGCTTTCTGTTAAGGCCCTATTCTTCTGTGTGTGGTTGTCCCTCTCCTGTGGTGATCTATATGCTTCAGTGCATGTAAATGGTCTGCAGAGGATATGATCCCTGTGTTCCCTCCAGAGGAAGTGTCTCTCCAACACACGGGACATGTCTAAGCGGTTGGCCAATCAGAGCAGACTGGGCTCTGGTTTCAGACAGAGGGTGAAAAGAGGTGCAGCAGCATTAAAGCATGGAGACATGTCCCAGGAGAGTGGTGTGAACCTGAACTTCAGAATAGGTCCTCTTTAAATAATTGACCGGTGGCTGCAGCCCGAATCTTCCTACATTTTGAAAAGAAATTGTGAATATTATCTTCTAAACTGTTAAATTCCCTAAACACTCAGATCATATGGTGATTGCTGCTACATGATTTGGATTCATTTCTTTATGTTGTGTCATGTTAATAGAATCTAAACCGTCAAGTCACATTTCTGCTCAAAATCACAGGTTATTTTGTCCCTATAAGAAAATCAGATTTCAGATGAAAGCTTCCCTTCCTGAAGCACAACTCTTTTTAGTTGTCTAGAAAAATTAAATCAAAAATAAATAGAGGTCATTTGACTGAAATGGTGAACAATAGAACATGTCTTATGTCCTTGAATGTGATCCTGACGTTCAATTTCATCAAAGTGTCTTCCTCTGCAGCGACATTAAACACATCTCAGTACCAGAGAGAACAAGGGAGAGCAAATCAAAAGGTCTATTTAAAAAAAAAAACGGAAGTAAAAAGCAGCAGAAACTCAAAGAAATGAAGTCATCTAAGAGATTAAAGTGTGAGCGGTGGCACAGAGCGGCCTATAGATGGCAGCGTTCCTACAGCAGCAGACCTCAGAGCTGCACACTAACTGAAGGGTTAAACATTTGTATTTCACTCAAATGTGCACATTGAAATGCTAAGATATCATGCTATCTGTGAAAATGCAGTACATATAGATTTACACAAATACATCCCCCCAAAATGATTTGATTTCTGCATAAATCTGTCTTCAAACTGTAAATGATTCTTATTGTTTGAGAAACTAAAAGCTTCTGTTTTGTTTTATCTTGATTTAAAGATAAGATATTAATTGATCCCACATCGGGACATATTTACGTTATGTCAGGTGGATTTGGACAGGATGCGGTATACAATAATAGCGTGGTATGTACTGTATATTGTTAGAACCAATGTCCCTCCTGCTATACTCCTGAATGTTCTGCTGTGTTGGTGAACCCTGCTAAATGTTCCTCTGCTCACCGTGGATGTTTCTCTCTGGGCGGAAACAGTTAACAGCATAATGATCCGGAGTGTGAGGGGGCTGGCTTTAGACGCGCAGAGTGCCAGCGGCGGCACACACACACACACACACACACACGCGCGCACACACATACACACACACCTCTACTGTACACTGATGGAGCCGGCAGCCCGCGTCAGTCCCTCTCAGCCCCGCAGGACGCGCTGATCCCCGGACAGGCTGCAGTTGAACACCCGCTCCGGATCAGATGGTGATGGTGAAGTTTACGCACCACATGCACGATTCTTCCCCGCGATGAAGCTGAATGAATGACGCACAGGCTCCGGACGCGCACGGTTTAAAGGAATCGGAAGAATTACTGACACACTGCGCGCTTTCTGCACGTTATTGGGAACATTTCTTATTTTTTCTTCTTACTGTGGATGTGAGCGCAGCGGCAGCAGCGGGTTAACCGGGATCCAGTGAGGAGGTGAGTGGCGTTTCAGCTGCCTCAGTATGTGTGTTAAAACCAGCCTCAGTGTGTGTGAGTGTGTGTTAAAACCAGCCTTAGTGTGTGTGTGTGTGTGTGTGTGTGTGTGTGTGTGTGTGTTGAATTCAGCCTCAGTGTGTGTGAATGTGTGTTAAAACCAGCCTCAGTGTGTGTGTGAATGTGTGTGTGTGTGTGTGTGTGTTGAATTCAGCCTCAGTGTGTGTGAATGTGTGTGTGTGTGTGTGTGTGTGTGTGTGTGTTGAATTCAGCCTCAGTGTGTGTGAATGTGTGTTAAAACCAGCCTCAGTGTGTGTGAGTGTGTGTTAAAATCAGCCTTAGTGTGTGTGTGTGTGTGTGTGTGTGTGTGTGTGTGTGTGTGTGTGAATGTGTGTTAAATCCAGCCTCGGTGGTGTGTTCAGGTCCCGATGCTGCGGAGACATTTCTCATGTTCTGCTGCGGGCTCAGTATTTCATTGTGCCACAGCTCACACACTGACACTGATGGTGTGTGACCACGAGATACTATCGCCGTGTGTGTGTGTGTGTGTGTGTGTGTGTGTGTGTGTGTGTGTGTGTGTGTGTGTGTGTGTGTGTGTGTGTGTGTGTGTGTGTGTGTGTGTGTGATTTCACCTGCAGCACAGGTGTTGCTCCAGAGCTTACCTCTAACGCTGTGTTATCCTCATGCATTTTGATGCTGCTATACTTCCTCATATCTCCGGTTCTGCAGAGCATCTTCCTGCTGCTGCTTTCTTCTTATTTGTATATATTTGAGTTGTAATGCTTATTATCATCATCATCACTGATTTGGATTGGTGGACCTTGATTGTGAGTGCAACACGAGGCAGATCTTCTCCACAGTGTCCTCAGGAGTTATTTTAATACATGCATTGATATAACTGCTATTGACCTGTGTGTCACTGCAACAAGTGAGCCTTGCATCTGCAGTCAGAGCTGAGTATCAGACGGTTAAATGTCACTTTCAAACACGTATGAACTGTGAATTAGTTCCCACAAGGTCACCCATCTCCTTCCCATCATGCAAGCATCTCCTGCTGGGTCTGAGCTTCTCGAGTGTTCAAATCAAAACCCCTAAATTGCAACAGTAGTTGATTTATTGTCGCCAACTGGCTTCACTTTAGGCTCCAGTCAGCAGATGCACCTACAAATCTTCATTCTGTGACAGCGCCCCCGCGACAAAGACTCTAAAGAAAATAAACGTTGTCCTAAGTAGAAAATTGCCTCGCATTTGCATGAAAATAAGTCGCATCTGCCACGGCTGACGGGAAGCATATTAAACGCTCTGCTCATGCAATCAAATCCCGTTCCTTCTTGGTGAGATCACGGTGTGTGTGTGTGTGTGTGTGTGTGTGTGTGTGTGTGTGTGTGTGTGTGTGTGTGTGTGTGTGTGTGTGTGTGTGTGTGTGTGTGGATGTGGAGCGTGACCCGCGCACATCATTATTTTAATATCCCTCTCAAGAGCGAAACAGCAGTTTGACCCCTCAGCAGCCACCGGGGGGGGGGCGGGCGGGGCGGGACGGGGGACAAACCGGCTCTCAGCTCTGCTTTGATTATCACATGCCGATTACATGCAGCTAATTAACTCCCATCTAATGGCAGAAACACACATTTGCTGAGTGTGAGAGAGTGTGTGAGAGTGTGTGAGAGAGTGTGTGAGCAATCAGCCGTCTGACCATCGCTCTGCAGGACAATGTCAAACATGCATCCCATCACACTGAAGAAATGACACATTGTATTTAGGTTAGTTGAAAGCGATAAGATTACACATTAGGTTCAACTCAATAGTGATGCTTTCGACTAACCTGATGCAGTTAAGGGGGAATTTGTTGAAATAAAAGTAACTTTCAGTTTTATGAAGTTCAACACCGCTAATTCATTCCTTTGAAGATCGCCCGCGCCGACAGAAAGCTGTTGTTGATGGTCTTAATTCCTCCTGAAAGCAATGAATCGCAGCGCTTTCTTTAAATAATGGAGCATATGAGCAAAGATGTTCAAACTCTGCTCAATGGATCGCTTTCATGTGATGCCTTTGAAGGCACGCCGTCCAAGAAGCAGCCTTTGGAGCAACACACATCCGATCGATGAGGTTAACCTCAGCGAGCGGTAGGGGGGGGGGCTGCAAACTTGTGACAGGGTTTTTCAGAGGAACGGTCGATGCTTCAACTCTCTGATTTCTGATTGGTTTTACAGTGCGGTCAGACTCTCATGTCGGGTGACTTCGGACGACAACACTTCAGGGGATAAACGCATGGGGTTTTCTCCGCCAACACTAGATCTGTGTATTTGAGTCCGGGTTGTGCAGGAGGTTGTCTCCACTCCAAATATGTTGGGTTGACTTTGGGAAAGCTGTTTTTTCCTCTATCTTCTCAAGAGGAGGAACTGGTCCTCTGATCACCGGGAGCTTGTGTAAAATAGACACACACACATGTAGCTTCCTCTTTTGCCCAATATCAGAGATTACACATGTGTCTCAGGGGGCTTCACGGTGAGCAACACCTTCTAACCTGAGACCCTCGCAGGAAAACTGTCAAAGAAGCTCCGGTTAACGGGAACTAATGTTATAAACCTCGGGGAGAGAGACAGAGGAAGGGTCTTTTGAGTGTAGAGATGAAACAGATAATTTACAACACAGACAGTCCAAATGATGGATACGATAATGCATAAATATTATTTGTTATTTATTATATTATTTATTCATATTTTAATTATTTTCTTATTATATTATTTTTTCATTTTCGTATTATTTCTTGTTATTTTATTTTCTTCTTATGATAATTGTTATTTTATTTGAATTCTTTCCCATTTTAATTCCTATTTCTCGTTTATCTTTTCTTATTTTATTCTTATTTGAATTCTATTTTTTTTCGTAGTTTTTATTTATTTAATTATATTAATTCAAATATATTCCTATTCAATTATTTGTTATCATTTATTGTTAACTTGAAACGTTAGAAACCTCAGGTAGAGACAGAGAATACAACATAGTCCATCCAGAGAGGGGGTCAAACGTCTCTCAGGTGTCTCCATGGGCTCCGTCTTAACGAGCTAATTGCTGCTAGCGCTCAGCCTCAACCACATACTCATATTTTAACTGCCTTTTCTGTGGGCTGCGTCACCAGCAGCCTACACACACACACACACACACACACACACACACACACAACACACACACACACACACACACACCACACACACACACACACACACACACACACACACACACACTCCCCTCCTCCCTTAAGGCAGCTAGCCTCACCACAGTTTAGCTTGAGAGATTTTGACAAGTCGTTGCGCATGCAGGCAGAATCCTTGACCTATTTCTTAACGAGTGAATGCTGCGAATGGCTGTGTAAGCCTAACCCCCCCCCCCACATCTATTCTCCTTACGGCAATCCCCCCCCCATCCCAACTGTCTTTTGCCTGCATGCAAACATGATAATGGTGCTTTTGTGCGTTTTCGTGTCCTCCCTCTCCTATGTGTGTGTGCAAACAAACGCCACCCCCCCCTCAATGTGGGCTGTTTATCTGAACCTCTCAACTGTCCAGCTGTCACAACACTGATCTCTGTCTCGCTGACCCACACACACTCCGCTCGGCCCTGTGGTGTGTGTGTGTGTGTGTGTGT
>NW_022990126.1:0-45309 GCF_902827175.1 Gymnodraco acuticeps | reverse complement strand
AGGAAGTCCCCAAATCTAGTACTGGACTAAAAGTAGAAGTACCAGAGTGTAGGAACAGTGTAATAAGTAAAAGTTCAATCAAAAATGTTACTCAGTAAAAGTAGAAAAGTATTAGCATCAAAATATAGTGAAAGTAGCGACAGTAAAAGTAGTCGTTGTGCAGATTGGTCCATTTCAGAATAATATATATGATATGTTTTATAATGATTGATCATGAAAGTGTTCTCAAAGCTGGTAAAGGTGGCAAGCTAGTTTGAAATGACTTTGTATACTGCAAGGGTAGCTGGTGGATTTACTCCAGGTGGAACTAAAGTCTGATTCAACACTTGATTAGATTTCACATCATTCATCCACATCTGTGAAGTAACTAAAGGGATTAAATACATGTAGTGGAGAAAAAGAAAAAAATTGCAAAATACTCAAGTAAAGTACAAGTACCTCAAAATTGTACTTAAGAACAGTACTCTCTTTGGAGAGTGCTAGTACGTTGGATACGTTGGGCTTTTTCACTGTTGTCCCTCTTCACTAGTATCCCATGTCCCCTCTTCATAATTTGGGTCTTCATAATTTCCACCCTATTCTAAGGGGAAGCATAATGGTGCCTTTTCATTTCAATTTCTGGCTTTGTGTTTCTTCAACTCTTACTCGTTTAATATTTAGGAGAGTGCATTTACGTAGTCACGTTGTGCCTCTCTTCCTGGCTGTTCTTTTCATACCCTTGTTTCTCAGAAAAGAAATACTATTCTAAAAAGGAGCTGACACATGGTGTCTCTTCACTTGTACACTTGAGGGGTCAGAGTTCATATGGTGAGGGATTCCATGAGCGGTATGCGCCGGCCTGTGCCTTTACCTTGGACTTCTAATAGAACTGCTCGGGTCTTGATAGATTGAGTGGGGAAGTTCATGAGATCTTTCTAGAGGGTTATCAAGAATAACTTTTATCCAATGACCTTTCCCTCTCTGTCTGTGTCTGTGTATTCTCTTGTTCCGATTAACCCAGCCAAATCTTTGTTCTTATTTTGTATCTATATCTACGCCGGGATCCGGAGTCGAGGCTGATCCTCTTGCTGTAGTCCTGTGTCTTGGATCCTCTATCCTGAGTTCTGGATTAAGTCGTGGACTTCGGGTCGTGGCTGAACCTGTCTCTGCGGTCCTGCCTTGGGTCTCGTCATGCTGCTTCCCTGATGGCTTCCACAGGATTGTAGCTGACATCCTCGTGGATTCATCTTCTTATTACAGACACATGCATTTCCTAACATTCGGTCTATATGCTGTCAAATGTATTATCTCTTGGATTTACACACGGCATCTATTGCACGTCTGTCCGTCCTGGGAGAGGGATCCCTCCTCTGTTGCTCTCCCTGAGGTTTCTCCCATGTTTCCCCTTAAACTGTGGGGTTTTCTCTGGAAGTTTTTCCTTGTACGATGTGAGGGTCTAAGGATAGAGGGTGTCGTTTTTCTCATACTGATATTCTGAACAATCTGTGCTGTTGTATTTGCTGTAAAGTGTCTCTACTGTAGGCTATTTTTATTATATGTACAGCACTTTGGCTCCACCAAAAATCGTTTATAAATGTGCTATATAAATAAAACTTGATTTGACTTGATTTGATTTGAGTACTTGAGTAAATCTACGTAGTTAAATCTACTTAGTTACTTCTACTTAAAATTACTACTGCATTTACGTTTACATCAGTTTTCTTTCAGATATGCATCCTGAGAATTAATCAAAGTGCAGTGCTGTCTTTAATCTATCTGCCTGTTCTCCTGTTTCCAATGTTTCTGAAATCTATTCTTTGAGAGCCTCATGGAGACATAAAGCCCCTCTGCTCTGTGCTGGGGGGCTGTCAGAGCATAGATAATGGACCATGCAAAGTGCTCAGGGGCAGCGATAAGGAGCCCTCCACACAGTCAGTTCAAACATCAGTGTGATAATCCCAAAGGATTGAGCTGGCAGTGACATTTGTCCTGTTATTTAACTTCTTGCAAAGTTTTACAAAGTTTGAAACAACACCAGAGAGTAGTGAAAAGCAGAGAGAGCCTGAAGACTGTGTGCTGGAGTTCAACCTCAAGACATGGTTCCTAGATCAATAAACCTCGCTCTGCGTGTGAAATATTAGACTGCTGCTGAAGAATGCTGAGATGTTTGGCCATAGTGGTCATGTGTACCTCTGCATGAGTCATCTTTGTCTTCTGAGGAATGTGATCGTGAATAATTCACAATAACAGGGAAGACACATGCTGTCATTGTTTTCCTCCTGATAGCAGTCCATTACCTCACAGGGGTGAGGCAATGTCACCTCTCAGCAGCCTTAAAGGTCCCCTATTATACTATATATAACAATATATTACAGGTCTCAGATAAATACAAAACATGTCTCTGAATTGTTTGGCTGAAATACCAATCAGTTCATGCATTGTAGCATCCCATAAACCCCTCTGTTTCAGCACCATGGTGCTCTAGGAGGAGATTCAGGTGATAAGGTGCGGGGGGGGGGGTTACCTTGGTTGGTTATTGGCTAATGGTTGCACAACCATAATAAAGATTTTGGCAAAATTTGTTCAGCTCATTTTCAGACAGGTTTTTAAAGATGGATCAGGACAAAAAGAGAGGGGGCCTTTGTTCCTGAAACATTCCTAAGTGCCTTAAAGGTAGGGTAGGTAAGAATGGAGAAACCAGCTCGAATGCGCTAGAATTTGAAAATGCACAACCGAAAAAAATCTGCCCCTTCCTTCAGACTTCCTTACAGAGCCCCTCCTCCAACACACACGAATGCGCACATGAGGGCACGAGATAAGTTTGTGCACAGATGGAAGGCTGACAGGCAGGTAGGCCATCCAGTTATCTGCTGCGGGCCGAGGCAGATAATTGCGCTTTTTACAGCGCCACGGCTTCCACAGATGAAATATTTGTATGTATTTATTGTCAAAGCATTTAATGTATTTATTGCCATCGGGATGTTAAGAGCATTCCATGGAATATAACAAAAAGTGTTTCTGAAGTGAATTACCTACCCCATCTTTAACACACTGGTGACACGTATACAAGACATGAAAAGGTGGATTTTGCATATAAAGTGACCTTTATGGTCTGTGAGGTAGAGGCTGGCATACAAGGTGCAACCAGCTCACACACTGTAGGCAGTGCCATTTGGAGCAATGTAAAGCATCTTCCCAAGGACACAATGAGATGTTGACTGCAAGGGACGGAGAAGGAACCACCAACCCTCTGAATGGAGGGTCGACTTTCTGAGTCCTGAGACATAGCCAGGCTAAAAACTGTATTACAGCACTGAATAAGGGACCCAGGACAGAGGCCTGTAGTTGCTGATGGATATCTCCAAATCCTAAAAACAAAAGTGCATCAGATCAGATGTTATAGCTCATATGTTGAGATAACATGTGTGTCCATAGTATTTCAAAAATGTAATGCTTCCTGAGGACATCGCCAACAGCAAATTACACTGCACACTCACCTCCAATAGTTTACTTCATTGCAGTAAACCACATTAACAATTAACAACACACATTTCAGTATTCATTTTAAACCTTGCATTTGCTTGTAACCTTACATTATTTAGTTTATTTTCACACATTTTAGCAATAATAACGTTCTTTGTCTTTGAGTTACTGTGGTTGGGGGAGGTTACTTCCTGGTTCAGCAAAAGGTGTGGCTGAGCTGAGGGCTGAGGATTACCAAATTGGGACAAACCACATGCAACCCGGTATCACGGCAAGACGTGAACATGTGACGGTTTACCATGCTGGGAGACGTGAACATGTCACGGTTTCGTCCCCTTCAAACGTGACAGCTACACGGTATTGTTAACCCATGTTAACCAGTGGAGAAATAACCGGAAATACCAAGCAAATGCTACCCCGACGTAATGATTTATTTTTTCATAGTCACACTCGATTACAGCGATTTTCTTGTTGCCCCAGCTGGTCGACACCTCTTTTAGCATAAACAAAGGCTACATTAATGTATTAAATCGATGTTAATCCATGCGTGTGGATGTGGAATTAACGGACGTGACGTTGTGCGATTGAGTTGCCAAGCAACAGCTTCGGTTCATGTTAATTTACAAACTATTCAACTACAACCGTAGTTATATTTAAAAACATGTTAGCAGGCCTCACGAAATACTTTAATGCACATTAAAATGTAAATGTGAAGGAATGTGTGTATAACAAAATACATCGGTCATTAAACGAAACCGGAAACAGACGTAGGCAAGATCTTCAGCTCGATGATTGGATGG
Source organism: Gymnodraco acuticeps (assembly GCF_902827175.1). Classification (NCBI taxonomy): domain Eukaryota; kingdom Metazoa; phylum Chordata; class Actinopteri; order Perciformes; family Bathydraconidae; genus Gymnodraco; species Gymnodraco acuticeps. The sequence continues at coordinate 41,047 of NW_022990126.1, read as the reverse complement.
TTATCCGCAATGCATGCTGGGATTTGGTGTTTATGTGATGTGAAATCTGAAAACGTTTTTTAAAAATACAATAATACTTTATTCCGAGTGTGCTTGCTTTACTCTTTGAAAGTCATCATATAACGGCATTGTAATACACGGTTCGGCTGCATTAAATATTACATATCTGCTGTAATTCTCTATTTATAGAGCCCTGATGAGAAGACTTCTAGACAAACATGAGGCACTGAAAACGTGACGTGGATCATAAATATATAAGCAATTAAACAACATCTTACATTTATTTTCACACAATGCGTCTCCTTGCAGTATCAACACTAATTCGGCTGACTTTTATATTTGATCCAATTGGTAGATAGTCTGTATTTAAACCATAACCGTGCAGAGCTGATAGAAAGGGACACCTGGTGGTCAAAGCACGTTATTGAATTGTATTATTTTATTATTAGATATTAATAGGAGGATGTGCAAAACAGACAAACTAATAAGGCTTAATTTAAACATTAAAGAGTACTTTAGGTTAAGGTCTTATTTTGAATAAGAAAAAAGCTTTAAGAAGAATATGGAGGGATGAAACCCTCTTGAAACCGCAGGTCCTTCCTTCCTGCAGTGGTCAGACTTTACAACCAGCACTGCCCCTAGTAGACCCTCCTACACACACCACAACACAGACTATAACACCCCTTGCTGATAAATACAAACCAACTTTGTGCAATATGTGCAATATATATATGCCATTAATAACTGTGTAATTTATACCTGGCCACTAAATCAATATATATGCCGTTTTGTTTTGATCTGTATTTTAGAAAATTATGTAACTTTTTATCTTTTTTTTAGCATATTGTTTATTATATTATAACTTAGTACTTTTTTAGCATATTGTTTATTTTATTCTAACTTAGTACTTTTTTAACGCATGTAAGATATGCAACACTAAGCTGTCTGTGGCTCTTTCCTGCTGTAACGCTGCACATTTCCCCTCTGTGGAACTAATAAAGGTATTCTGATTCTGATTCTTTAATGGTCACACATGCAGAGCACACTGCACACACAGTGACATTTGTATCTACAGATAAATATTAAGCCTGACAAAGTACTTAACGTCTAATATATTGATTTCCTGCAATGTTAACTATGTTTAAGCACTTATTTGTTTATTATTAAACTGATATTATACATATGTATTATACTCTTATAAGATGTATGTAGATAGTATAAGAAAATGTGCAGAATGACAGTTTAATGGTGGAGTATACACACATATTGATAGATGTCTTGTAATGCACTGTTGAGGAACCTGCGACCCAAGTTTTTCATTCATTGCATAACTACACAGTAGTTGTGTATAATATGATATGTCAATAAACCTTAGCTTATACAATCTTGAAATCTTGAAAGGGATGTGCAAACTAGTCATTATATACAGTCTTTAATTAACTATTAGTAGAGAATAACGTGTAATGAATATACTTTATAGAGATCCTATTAATATCTAATAATAAAATAATAAAATTCAATAACGTGCTTTGACCACCAGGTGTCCCTTTCTATCAGCTCTGCACGGTTATGGTTTAAATACAGCCTATCTACCAATTGGATCAAATATAAAAGTGAGCCGAATTAGTGTTGATACTGCAAGGAGACGCATTGTGTGAAAATAAATTGAAGATGTTGTTTAATTACTGATATATTTATGATCAACGTCACGTATTCAGTTTTGGCGGCAGTTCTCCTGTTTGTCCAGAAGTCTTCTCAGCAGGGCTCTATAAATAGAGAACTACGGCAGATATGTCATATTTAATGCAGCCGAACCGTGTATTACAATGCCGTTATGTGATGACTTTCAAAGAGTAAAGCAAGCACACTCGGAATAAAGTATTATTGTATTTTTAAAAAACGTTTTCAGATTTCACATCACATAAACACCAAATCCCAGCATGCATTGCGGATAACCATCCAATCATCGAGCTGAGGATCTTGCCTACGTCTGTTTCCGGTTTCGTTTAATGACCGATGTATTTTGTTATACACACATTCCTTCACATTTACATTTTAATGTGCATTAAAGTATTTCGTGAGGCCTTCTAACATGTTTTTAAATATAACTACGGTTGTAGTTGAATAGTTTGTAAATTAACATGAACCGAAGCTGTTGCTTGGCAACTCAATCGCACAACGTCACGTCCGTTAATTCCACATCCACACGCATGGATTACATCGATTTAATACATTAATGTAGCCTTTGTTTATGCTAAAAGAGGTGTCGACCAGCTGGGGCAACAAGAAAATCGCTGTAATCGAGTGTGACTATGAAAAAATAAATCATTACGTCGGGGTAGCATTTGCTTGGTATTTCCGGTTATTTCTCCACTGGTTAACATGGGTTAACAATACCGTGTAGCTGTCACGTTTGAAAGGGACGAAACCGTGACATGTTCACGTCTCCCAGCATGGTAAACCGTCACATGTTCACGTCTTGCCGTGATACCGGGTTGAAAATTACACTGTAGCTAGCATCTGATAACAAAAACCCTTGACCCTTGAACCTTAGTGGTGTTTATATTTCACAGACTTCAGTTGCTAAGAGATCACACAACGTCACGTCCGTTATTTCCACAACAACACAAATGGATTAACATCGTAGCCTTTGTTTCTGCTGAAAGAGGTCTCGACCAGCTAGAGCCACAAGAAAATCGGCGAAATCGAGTGTGAGGATTACAAAATAAATTAAAAACATCTCATTTTGACAATAAAAACCGACCAATAGGCGCGGAAGACCATTTGCTTGGCACTTCCGGGTATTTCTCCACTGGTTAACATGGGTTAACAATACCGTGTAGCTGTCACGCTTTTCACGTTTTGAAAAGACGAAACCGTGACATCTTCACGTCTCCCAGCAATGGTAAAGCGTCACATGTTCACGTCTCACCGTGATACCGGGTTGACCACATGTCAAGGGGGCATTTGGGTTTTGTCAGTGTCCGTTTTGTATTCTGTTAATCTCAATGAAACCTTGTTTGCTATTTGGTTTATCACTATGTTCATGTTGTATCAGTTTACATCTGTTAAGTTGCTGTTATATTTATAAAAAGTATACCTTTTTTATTGGCAAGTTATTTAAGATTCTAGGTTTATAAAGTTTTTTAATTGTTGCCTTACTGCTTGGTCCCTAACACCTCTCCAAAAACAAGTGCGTGATGTTGATGCAGCGTGAGTCTGACCTGCAGCCGTCATGAACTGGCTCTGAGTCAGTCTGTTTCAGCAGCTGAACAACAACAGATTCCAGGAGGAGGGGGCCAATGAAGGAGTCTGTGTAGACTGTCAGTGAAGGAGGGAGACCCCGTTGACCACTGACACTTCACACATAAAAGCAGCAACAGTAAAAAAGAGAACATTACAGAAACAATACGGTGATTGCTGAATCAACCAGCTGTCAAGGCTCCAGATGTCATGATTTTATTTGGGGTTTTTAAAATTCCTGCTTTATTCTTAACCTGTTGACCAAAATGACATTCCCAGAACAAATGACCATATCTTCACTTCTAAAAGGGGTACATTAATAATCTTTGTTCTCAAAGCAATGTGAGTTGGATGTAGAAAATCAATATAGATGTTTTTATTCAGTAAAAAGTAAAGTAAGTAAATTCAGATTGAACATAGTAAAAAAATGTAAATTATAGTTTCCGTCACATTAATAGGTTGTTAAGTGTTAAGAAGCCCTGGGACACAGTTTCGTGAATATTGTTGTGTTGTGCCCCCGCCGGGGCTTAACAGGTTAAATGTATTTTCTCTTGGTTTACTGTCTGTGTTTTTCCGCCAGTGTGAATGTGTCTGATTCTGTTCAACTGTTACCCTTGTGTTTTTTGCATATACTCCGCAGCTGTCAATATTCCTGCCTGTCTATCCTTGAGTTCTTTCCCAGTCCGTCGTACTGTCTTGCCTCTTCTTTTTTGTTGAGCTTGTCGTGTTTACTGCTACCGGTTTGTTCCTCGTGTTCTTCCAGAGGATTTGCTGTTCCCTTTTCCTCATGTCATCCTGGTTTATTCCCTTATTTTGTTTTTTTACTTTCCTTTTGTTTTACCTCGCCTGCTCCTTTGGTTGTTTTGCTTTGTTTAACCAGCTTTAATTGAAATAAAGATTTCCTTTTGTTTAAACTCTAATACTTGCCTCCCCTGTTTTACAGTGCGTTTGGGTCCTGCTTTCCTTACGGGGGGTAACACCAGAATACACAGCATGACAGCATGAGGGCCAAGTAGCCACAGCTCAGGAACAAGCTAACATCCCCTGCACCACAGCGGAGAAGATCTGAGATCAGTCTGGTGAACCAGGCCAGAGGAAGAGCAGCCTTCAGGCATGCACCAATAAGGGCAGTGGACCCTCTGCCATATCTGGAGGAGGCGAAGAATGGGGTTTAGGGGCAGGTGTAAAACAATGTGACGGTGGCAGCACAGCGCTGTGTAAAACATTAGATAGAGAAAGACGCTCACTGTTCCAGGACACCATGCTGGAGGTGTTTCTGCCTCTTATGGTCCTCTGTGGAGCCACGAGGTTCCAGAATACCATCTGAGTTCACCATGTCCCTGAGAACCTGGACTTCAGAGGGATCACCAGAGCCCATCCTGTTTACAGACCACGTGGAGCCTGTGTGTTTTGGCCCATTATGAGATGATTTCAGTCAGGGAGAAGATTAAGGGAAACCATGTGTCTGTTCTCCTGAATTAATACCACCGGAGCTGAGAAAATAATGAAGGCACATCTGGATAGGACTGGGAAGTGATTTATTCAATTTTCCCACCTGCTCTCTAACCTTTTCCATTGCAGGAGAAGCCTTATGTCATACTTTCATTTATTTCTGTGTTACAGTGTGAACCACAGACTGCAGTCATTCCCACACATCTGACCCAGGTAACCACGGATATATCTTTGATTCTCATTACTTGTAACTTTGAATCGTGGAAAAAGGGATATCCTAAGAAGATCTCAGATGACTCATCCATCGACAGCTGCATCACAGATAATAATAATAATAATAATAATAATGCATTTTATTTATATAGCGCTTTTCACAACTCAAAGACGCTTTACAGTATGAGGGTAGACAAACGAGGACAGGCAAACAAGTAAGTAAAAAATAAAAAGGCAGTCAAGAGGAAGTTGATTGAGAGGGGGGGGGGCTTATGGGTAGACAGAGTTGAAAAGATGTGTTTTGAGGCGGGACTGAAAGACTGTGAGCAACTCAGAGTCACGGAGATCTTGGGGGAGGGAATTCCAGAGCGTAGGAGCTGCCACTGAGAAGGCTCTGTCCCCAAAGCTGCAGAGTGTGGATGTGGGAATGGATAGGAGTCCGGCTGCGGTGGATCTGAGGGGCCGTGGGGGTTGATAAGGAGTGAGAAGGTTTGTGAGATAAGGGGGGGCAAGATGGTGGAGTGCTTTGTAGGTGAGGACCAGAACTTTGTAGTTGATGCGATGGGAAACAGGAAGCCAGTGGAGGTCTTTGAGGACTGGGGTGATGTGACGCCATGATTTGGTATGCGTGAGGAGACGTGTAGCATCATTTTGAACCCGTTGGAGTCTGTTGAGGGATGTAGTGCTGATGCCGTAAAGAAGTGAGTTGCAGTAGTCGAGGCGGGAGGAAATGAAGGCATGGATTAGTCGTTCGGCTGCGGGGCGGGTGAGAGAGGGTAGGATTTTTGCAATATTGCGGAGGTGGAAAAATGAGGTTTTGACTGTATGGCGGATGTGAGGTTCGAGGGAGAGGGTGGGGTCAAAGATTACGCCAAGGTTGCTGGACAATCTGGAGGAGGTGGCAGAGGGGAGGACGAGGAGGAAGCTCGACAGTATAGAGAACCCCTTCCACCCACTCCATGCAGAGCTAGTGAAGATGAGGAGCACGTTCAACCTCAGACTCATCCCTCCTCGGACAGTCCTTTGTGCCTGTAGCCTTCAGGCTGCACAATCAACGGCTAAACCCCGGAAGCCGTTAATAGTATCCAGGACTGTACACACAGTTAACCTGCACTGCTTTTACAAGACTTTGACCTGCACTCACATCTACATCCACAGCACTGCTCCTAGTACTAGACTCCTGGTACTAGGATGGGTTAAAAGCAGAGAACAAATGTCACTGTGTGCTGTGTGCTCTGCATGTGTGACCATTAAAGAGGGTTTCATCCCTCCCAATTCTTCTATCTGCACACTTATGTAAATATATTTAACATGATCATTGAAATCTGGTTGCAACAGTTACTTTATCACTTTATTTTCAAAACATGTATTATTATTTACATTTTTTATTCTATTTTGTCTATATTTTACCGTGTGTGAATCCTGTTTTTAACTCTGACCCCGTTGCTGCTATTAACGCCTGAATTTCCCCAAGGGGATGAATAAAGTTCCATCTTATCTCTCACGGTAGAGGTTGTGTTCTACAGCGATATCATCCTAAAAAGACCCCGACACCAGAGGCCTGTACTACGAACTGAAGCTGGTTCAACATAACCTGGATATGTTTGAGTTAGCCGGTTGGCCTAATCCAAAATATACGCGCTCTCGCTAAACGGTCCTACGACGCGGGTTATCAAGTGGATCGCTCAAGCCAGCCGTGTCCTATCTAGTTAGGTGCGCGTTCACATGAAAGGGGTGGTATCTGGAGCATTCGACCAATCACAAACATGGAGAAGCTTACTGACAGCGCAGCGTCATACTTCCTGAATGAAGTCAACTATAATATTAGACATATGAAGAAGTTAAACTTTAAACATCCATGACTTAAACACTTTATCCAGGATCAAAGCCACAGAGCTGCACCTGCAAGGTGAATACAGCTGGTAAAAGAAAAAGTGTTTGAATGCGTACATTAACAGGTTTATGATATCACTGCCCCGTCTAAAACACGATTTGACTTTAATTACATTCATTTCGAGTGTTTCGTCAACTTAATGTGTTGCTTAAAATAATACTTCTGCATACAGTATGTGACACTGTGAGTGTTGCACGGCCAGATACGGCTCAGCTGACTCAGATAAGGAGATATATGATACATTATGTAGACCCTCCAGAAAAACGCGGGCAAAAATCCTTGATTATGCGATCAAACATGCAGGGTTTTATGTGATTTTATGTGGTGAAATTGCGGGAAGTTGCGAAATATGCGGAAAGTTGCGAAATATGCTAAATATGCGGAAAAAATAAATATTGGGCTGTCTTATTTATTTATTTATTCATTCTCTCTCACACACAACCTGCCACTAACGTTAAACCCCTTTACTATTCAATTAAACACATTCAATGTTTATTTATTGTAAAATAAATTGGGCTATTTTAATCACACTCTCTCTCTCACACACACACACACACACACACACACACACACACACACACACACACACACACACTTCTCCGCCTCATTCTGTTTTCATTTACTCGTTATCTGACCAGCTTCAATCTTGTAGGCTTCTCACCTCGTTTCTTGTAGCCCTCGAAAGGGTTTTGGAGGTTGATGCCTCGGTGAACGTGAGTTGTTTGGCTTTCTTGTCCGCAGCAGCATTTTAGAATGTTTGAATGAATCAAAGTGGGTCGTCACCGTCGATGTTCTCTTATGCTCCAACACACAGTTGCACGGGGTGCTGAATAATTTCCCCCCACTTTGTTTTTTTAAATGTTGGACTTAAATGCATCAATCTGGTGCACTTTGAGGGGGAAATAAAAAGACAACACCCATATGAAACAGAACTGTATACATTTAAATAATCATAAAATCATAAGTACATGGCCATAACCAATAACATACCATATCCAATATGAAAAAACATTGAAACTTGTTTATTTATTTGTTTTTGGTTCATTTATAGTTGTGAGTGTGTCTGGATCCTGAACCAGCCTCTCCTGTCTCCCCCCTCTCCCCCTGCTCCTCTTTGAGGCAGCAGCAAAGACTAGTTTTAGCTCTCAACAAGTTTTAAAGTTTATCTTACCTTTTTTCACCTAGTTAAATTGTTGTTATTATTATTCATGCATATTTTACTAATCTCACTCCCCCTTCAAATGGAAATATGTGTTTACATAAATGGTGATCAAACCGTTTGAGACCCACTGAGATAACTTAGACTAAGTTAACTATCTAAACACTCAGAGTCCTTTACCTCACCTGAGCTGAGGTTATCAGTCTCTCAGTCTGACAGCAGAGGACTCTCCTCCACCTTGTTGACAGCTCATTATATCCGTTAGCGCAGCTTTCTAGCACCAGATGCTAACAACAACAATACACGTAACCGCGCTTTCTCTCTCGCTCGCTCGCGCCCGCCACACATACACGCACCCTCCCGAGCTTGAATGAGAGACCAATCGAGGGGTTTGGTGTATGATCTGTATGAAAGTGGCCATGTGGGCAGGCCACATCATGTAGACAGCCAGTCACCCTCTGTGAGGCAGAGTCAGACCCACATTTGCGCAGCGTTGCGTTCACAATACATACATACATAAAAATAAAAAATCCTCAGGCCAGCAGGCCACTTAACAAGCCAGGCCATCGGGAAACCTCCCGGTCCTCCCGATGGCCAGTCCGGGCCTGATTAATGTTCACGTTCACACAGTCGGTGATTTTTGCCGGCCGTCTTTCCTGCAACGGCAGTTTTTCTGTATTTCCTTTCTCCTGTAATATGACTTGATCTTTTTAAACTCCGCACACTGAGCTCTGATTGGTCAGCACGCAGTGCTTTCACTGAGTTGATCTCTTAGCCTGCAACCTAACCTGCTCCAGAGCAGGTTAGCCGCACAGCATAAGTTACCATGGAGATCTAGCCCGCTAAAAAGAGAACCAGCGTCGTAGGACCGGATACCCCGAGTTTTCCCTGAAGTTAGCCGGGTAAGCGAAAATCTTGCTTCGTAGTATACCCCCCAGGCTCTACACCAGGCTCTGTACCACTGAAGCAGTTGTTGTTTGTAGATGTGCATTAATAAACAAGGCAAGTCAGGCTGTGTCTCAACGCCGTGTATTCACATTGAGCAGGTAATCATACAACTGAGGTATATTCACGTGAGGCAGATATATATATATATAACACAGGCACAATACGTCCACAGGGTGGAGCTGCAACCTAGCCTAAACCACCCTGTAACATCTCCCTTCCTTTTGTTAAGTAACAATACAGGATCAATACTGCCATTAAACTGTTGACCTTCAATCAGAACATTAATGAAATGATTTCAACAACAAATAGTGCACATAGCAGAGACACTTCAATAATAGCCGGATCCGAACACATCAGCAATAAACTCAGAACAATCAATCACATTTGTTTTACAATCTCTCCACTTCCTTTTTTTTCCCCAATCTTTATCGTCCATGTGTGTTTGAGTGCGCACAGTCCAAGTGTGTGTGTGTGTGTGTGTGGTGTGGTGTGGTGTGGTGTGGTGTGGTGTGGTGTGGTGTGGTGTGTGTGTGTGTGTGTGTGTGTGTGTGTGTGTGTGTGTGTGTGTGTGTGTGTGTGTGTGTGTGTGTGTGTGTGACCTAGAGGTCAAGTCTGTCAGGAGGTCTAATCAGCCGTCCGCTCCGGGAGAAGGCCCGGCTCTGTAACTCACGGCATGGTGTATCCCCAGTCTGCGGGGAAGACCGCAACGACCCCGGGGGTGATGGCCTTGGAGACTCCTCGAGGACGCCGACGACCTCTCTGGCGCTCCCCCCACTCGCAGGCTGCTCCGGGGCTGATTCTGGGAGAACTGACGGCTGGAGAAGGGCCTCTGCTGGTCGAAGATCAACCCTGTTGCGCCGATACGTGGTCCCCTCCACACCGACCAGATAGGACCGGAGTCCCAACTGCTGAAGGCACACACCTCTCCTCCATCGGCCCGTCCTGTCTCCTGGGAGTGGCTTCATCCGTATGGGCTGGCCGACGTTCAGCTCCGGCAGATCCTTGGCAGATCTGTCATATGTCAGCTTTGCTGCTTGATGTTTCATTTTCAGCTTGTCAGGAACACCCATGACGACCTGAGGCACCAGTGGCTGGTCGGCCACAGGGAGAAGGGCTCTCAGTCTCCGCGACATAAGCCGCTGTGCTGGGCTGCAATGCATACCCTCAGTGGGCATATTTCTCCAATGCAATATGGCCCTCCAGGGGTCCTCTTTGGCACGGTCTGCCCTTCTGCACAGGCTCTTTACAATTTTCACTGCTGACTCTGCTTTGCCGTTAGCCTTTGGGTGCCTCGGTGAGGACATGACATGCTCAAACCCCACTCTCTCGCAAACGCCCGGAACTCTCCACCGGCAAACTGGCCTCCACCATCAGAAATGGCCCTGTCTGGGACACCTAGCGTGCAAACTGTGCCTTGCATCTACGGATCGTGGTGTCCGCTGATAGGTCAGGGAGCAGGTCGATCTCCCAAAAGTCAGAATAATGGTCCACCACGAGCAAGAAGTTCTGTGCTGCGTAGCTGTACAGATCCATGCTTACTAGCTGCCAGGGACGTGTGGGGAGCGGGGTGTGACATCATAGTCTCTTTCTGTTGTTCGTGTGCATACTCATTGCACACAGAGCACTTTTGCACATAATCCTTGACTTCCCCTTGCATACCGGGCCAGTAAAGTGTATCACGGGCCTGCCTGTAGCACGCCTCGCCCCCCCATGTGGTTGTAGTGGATCCGTCTCAGCATTTCCGGGCGCATAGCTTTTGGAATGACTCCTGAAGAGCACGCCATCCTGTGCACTTATCTCATCTCTGATGGCCCAGTAGTCCCTGACGGCTACAGGGGTCTCCTCTTTGTGTCCTGGCCATCCCTCCAGCACGACAGACTTAAGTGTTTGAAGACACACATCCTCCTCAGTGTGTGTCCGAATCTGTGCCAGGCGTTGGCTGCTGACATTTAAATAGTCTGCCTGCTGAATGGCCGCCGTGTCACCCTGCTCCTGCTGCATGCTGCAGACCATTTCACGTTGGTACAGTGTGTCTGTTCTCTGTGGCGGGGTGGTGGCTCTGCTGAGCGTGTCACTTATGTACATCTCAGGGCCTGGCTTGTATACCACCGCATGGCAGTAGTTCTGAAGTGTGAGGAGCATGCTCTGAAGGCGCTTTGGTGCACTGAGGAGGGGCTTGGTGAAGATGGACACCAGCGGGCGGTGGTCGGTCTCTGCAGTCACATCACCCCTCCCATATAGGTAGTAGTGGAAGCGTTGGCAGGCGAATACGATGCTCAGGCAATCCTTTTCAATCTGTGCGTAATTTTGCTCTGTTTGGGTCAATGCCCGGGAGGCGAATGCGACAGGCTGTCCCCCTTGAAGCAAGCAGCAGCCCAGACCCGCCTGACTGGAGTCGCTCTGTACGGTGACTGGCTTGCGGACGTCATAGTACCTTAGGACTGGCACCGCCGTGACCAGTGCCTTGATTTCCTTCATGGCGGCATCATGTTTGGGCAGCCAGTGCCACATCACATCCTTGTCCAGCAGTCTCCTCAGCGGCTCACATACCGCTGACAAGCGTGGCATGAATCTGGACAGATAGTTTACAAATCCGACACACCGCTGGTAGGGGTTTCACAACTACCAATATTTACTAGTCGACACGTTTTACAAAATAGCAGTCGACTAGTCGTTACGTCATAATAAAGACACACAAAGAGAGGTGTACAACTGTATTTTATATTGGAACTCATACAGTTACATTAAACACTGCATTTTAATTTGTGTTACATGGCTGAGTAAATAACAAACAGTAACTGGACTTAGTAAATAACAAACAGTAACTGGACTCACCAAAATCGACAGCAAAAAACTATGTTTACTGAAATGCCACGTAAATCCAGTGCGCAACAGCGGCAGTGGTGGCAAAGTCGATAGGGACTTGGCTTGGCAACTGGAAGGTCACCAGTTCAAGTCCCGGCAAGACCAAGTGCTACCGAGGTGTCCCTGAGCAAGGCACCGTTCCCCACACTGCTCCCCGGGCGCCGTTCAAAATGGCAGCACACTGCTCCTAACACTAGGATGGGTCAAATGCAGAGAAACAATTTCCCCACGAGGGATTCATAAAAGTCCATCCATCTTGCGCAACACTTTACTCGCTGTCCTCCACGATAACGTCCACCTTTCCAGATTTTTGGTTTGCGTTGAGGAACAACAACGCATCGACATGTGAGGGAAGGAGGCTTGACCGCTTTCGGGTGACAGTGTTGCCTGCCAGGGAAAAAACTCTCTCACTCGGGGTGGCTGGAATAGCCAGGTAGCTCCTCGAAAGCTTGGAAGCTAAACGGGGGACGCGGTGCACGTTTTCTGCCCACCACTCCAGTGGGTTATCCATTGTGGGGATATGCAGTGTCCGCTGGCAGTAAACCCTAGCTCATCATCCGCATCACTGTAGACCCGTTTTTTCTTGCTGCTCGTCTGCCTCTGTCCTGTGCTGACGCCGGTCCGTTGCTCACTGGTGCTAGCATTACTGCTAGTGCTAGCTGTCGGCAGCGGGTGTCTCATCTTCACATGGTTGCGCATAGCAGATATATTTTTGTTGTACTTCAGTACAGCTGTACACAACTGACACTTCACTGTGGAGTTGGTTACATCTTTGTTGAAGTACTGCCATACATAAGAATGTCGGACGTGTTTTGGAGCATTTTGCAGCACCTCGTTTACCTCCATTTTTTTTGTCGACTAGTCGATTAGTTGGTGAAACCCCTAACCGCTGGACCCCTTTTGCGTCTGTGGGGTTTGGCATGTCCAGAACCGCCCTGACTTTTTCAGGGTCAGCCTTGAGGCCCTCCGTGGACAGTATGTGGCCGTGGAAGCGGACCTCCTTCACTCGGAACTGCAGCTTTTTCAGGCCCAGTCTCAGCTTTACTTCCCTGCATCTGTCCATCAGAGCGATGAGGTTTGTGTCATGGTCGCGATTGGCCTCATCCTCTGTGTCCCCACAGCCGACTATAAGGATGTCATCGGCTATGGGCTCAATCCCTGTCAAGCCGGCCAACAGCTCATGCTGCTTCATTTGATACAGCTCCGGGGCAACTGACACACCGAAAGGGAGTTTCAGCCAGCGTTTCCTACCCCACGGTGTCCAGAATGTTGTCATCTGGCTGCTTTCTTCATCCAAGCGGCACTGCAGGAATGCATCACGTGCATCCACCAGAGTGAATATACGTGCCTTTGGCAGCTTATACAACACATCATCTAAAGTGGGCATAAGGTAGTGGGACCGTTTCAGAGCACGGTTGAGAGGCTTCGAGTCAATGCATAGTCTCAATTTGTCTGGCTTTTTCACTATGACTAGATTGCTAATCCAGTCCGTGGGTTGAGTGACTGTGGTCAAGTGTCCCTCCTCTTCATATCGATCAAGCTGAGCCTTAACAGCTGCCTTGAGGACCACTGGAACGTTCCTGGGAGCACACTGCACTGGTGCCACAGTGCTGTCCAGCTCAAAGTGAATATCACCGGGCAGAGACTCAACAGGGCTGGTGAACACGTCGTGGTAGGTGCTGACCAGACACTCCTTGGTCAGGTCTCCCTTCCTGCAGTGCTCCACCTTATTCAGCTCCTCAGGAATGGTGAAGCGTATCAGACCAAGTCTCTCACATGTCTCACCCGAAAGCAAGGGCCTCTGGCCAGTATGCACAATCTCAAAGTCCAGTCTGTGCATCTTACCCCTAATGAGCTCATCCACTCACTGTTGTATAGTTTTAATCTGGTGAGACTCTTCAGAAGGGGCGTTCTAGGCGCCAGTCTCGTCTTGTCCTTGATGCTCATCACATTGCAAGTGGCTCCAGAGTCGAGCTGGCACCTCTGAACCCCACTTTGCAGTGGCAGGTTGACAAACCACTTTTTACCTTGAGTGTTCACAGCCCCCACGCTCTCCGCTGTGTACACGTCTCTCTCATCGCTGTCCTCCAGTTCCCCTGGCAACGGGTCATCCACAGCATTCAACTGGCGTGCCTGCTGGCCTCTTTTCATGCATACTTTTGCAAAATGGTTAGCAGTGCCACACGAGCGGCACGATTTACCAAAAGCAGGGCACAGGCCCCGCCCACGCTTGTGCCGTGTGCCACAGTACTTGCATTCGCCAGCGTCTCTCATGCTCTGTGGTTGTACAGATGTGTTGGTGGACTCGGATGGCCTGCTGGCAGACCTCCGTCCATATCGCTGTCCTTGTGTGGCATTAATGCTGTCCCCAGGTCCAGAGCTGCCCAGTGACATGGTTTTTAACTTGCTGTCCATGACCTCGGCTGCACGGCACATTTTAATGGCCTCGTCCAATTTAAGGTCCTTTTCCCTTAGTAAGCGACATCTAGCACCCTCGTCAGTTATCCCGAGAACAAGCCTGTCCCTTATGAGTTCATCTTGTATAGCTCCATATTCACAAGAGGCAGCCTTTTCCCTCAGCCTGGTAGCAAACGCATCCAAGAGCTCTCCATCCTCTTGTTTAAGGTTGCCAAAAACGTACCTCTCAAAGATTACGTTCTTTGCGGGTGTGAAGTATTTCTCCAGTGCCACCAGTATAGCACCCGCATATTTTTGTTGGTCAGCGGTGAGTCCCAGATTGTGTTTGTAAACATGTCGGCAGTCGTTCCCCATTAGCCTCCTGAGCGCAGCTGCTTGTACCGGCTTTACTTTCTCGCTGAGCCCGGTCGCAAGCAGATAATCCTCAAATTCTGCTCGAAAGCTCACCCAGTTGCCGTGGATGTCCCCCGCCATCTTCATAGGCTCCGGAGGTGGGATGCTGGATGCAGGGCCGGCCCTGACCAATTTGCCGCCCTAGGCGAGATTTTAGATGGCGCCCCCCCCCCCCCCCCAACAAAAATAAATAAATTCCAATGTTAATAAAATCACACAGAAGCTGTATACGTTTTTGGGATATTTTTTTATTTTAACACAAATACAACATTAAAACCTATAATTGCAGTCAGCAGCCTCGCCAACACACCAGTGCTTTCTAAAGGCCTATTCACACATGGCCCCTCCACTTGCTCCCTGCTGAGGTCAGACAGGGCAACAAGTTGCTCCTCTGCTGACAGGCACACAATCCACCTGTACTGATATACAGTCCGTGAGAGACTAATTGCCTCACCTTAAGAGCTAGATGTGTAAGAAGTACAACCCAGAAACATTTACTAATTTAAAACAAAAGCTGCTTTGCTGAACACTTAAATATACTACTTCTGGGTACCGAAATATTTGCTATCAATCACTTCAGTCTTGGTTAAAAGCAAGATTTAGCCAAAATCCAACCATTAAAATACTACAGGCCTCAATCTCACACCTCAACACCTTACCTTAGCCTGACTCTCCTTGCCTTTCTTGAAGCAAAATGATCTATGACATCATCATAAGACAGCTGTTTTGAGACCACATGGTTGATGCTTATGATGGATAGTCCACTGAGACGTTCTTGTCCCATAGAAGCTCTCAGGTAAGTTTTGACCAGTTTGAGCTTTGAGAAGCTTCTTTCAGCAGCAGCCACTGTAACAGGAAGAGTGGCAGAGATTCTCAGAGCAACCCACAAATTGGGGTACATTTCTGTCAGCTTCTTCTCATGAGGGAAGGTCAATAGTTCCATGTTTGTCATCTTCTTTGATGGCAAATGTGGAACATTTTGCATTTCTGCAGCAAGTTCCCTGCCATCAATGTCTGGTTGTTCATCATGGGTCAGAGCAGAGCTCAGGGTTTGACAGTGCTTTGGCAGTTCTTCGTTTGATGTGGTGGGAAAGTTGATGAGCACTCCAAACTTGTCATTTACCTCTTCAAGGTGCTAAAATCTCTCATCAAGTGAAGAGAGGGCTGTATCCACAACCACATTAAAAAATGTGATTTCCATTTTTGTAAGTGCATCATCAATAGGCTCATCTGGAGACTCATAACCAAATTGCCGTTTTGTGGATCTCAACCGCTTTTGTTTGAGAACAGACTCCACGTTCATCTCCTCACACATCTCCTTTGCAGTTGTCTGAGCATCAGAAAATCCAGTCCTTCTGTAGCAGGTGAGGGAATCTCCTGTTTTCTTCAGCAGGTCGACAGCGACATCTAACTGCATGGAGGGTGACTGCAACAGTTTGCTCACATGCTGGATCTTGTAGAGGATGTCATACCATATGGTTGTGCAAATGATAAAACGGTACGATCCAATCTCCTCAGCCAAAGACTGGGCTTCAACTCTCACCACAGGGTCTGCAGTTGTTTCCCTCACCTCCAGAAGAGCCTCTCTGATTTGCCCAGCCTGGTACATTACGCTTTTTATCCTGCTTTCCCATCTGGTCTCTGACCACGATTTCAGGGTTGTTTTGACATGTTTCAGCAGGATGTCCCATCTATGCGTGGAGGCAGAGAAGAGTTTGTACAACTTTGTTAAATAGCCAAAGTAGCCTATAGCATCTGGTGAGCTCTTTGCAGCATCAGCTACCACCAGATTTAAGGTGTGAGCACCACAAGGGACAAAAAAAGCTATTGGGTTCTGCTGAAGCAACCTAGCCTGAACACCTTTATTCTTAGCCTTCATGTTGGCACCGTTGTCATACGACTGTCCTCTGCAGTCCTCAAAAGGGGATGTTAAGGTCCTCCAGCCTTTTGAGAATGAGCAATGTCAAACTTTCCCCTGTTGACTGCTCTGCCACAAGAAAGCCCAGGAAATGTTCTTTAACCTGTGGTTTGTCTTCTAGCGATACTATCCTGACAATAACAGAGAGTTGTTCTTTATGACTCAGATCAGGAGTGCAATCCAAAATGATGGAGAAATACTTACACGTTTTTATCTCTTCCACAATTGTGTCCAGTATTTTAGAGCTGATTGAGTCAATCAGTTCATTTTGAATTATTTTGCCCATATAATGTGTGTGACTGCCAGCTCCACTTGCCACCCTACCAACATGCTGCTTTATGACTGGATCGAATTTGGCCATAAGCTCCACTTCTTTTAAAAAGTTGCCATTGTCTGGTTGGTTTAATGTGTCTGTGGACCCCCTCAGAGCCAGGTTTCTCTCTGCTAAGGACTGAATTATTACCACGAATCGGGTGAGAACGTCGCGCCACCTATTTCTCTCAGCCTGAGCAAGGGCCATCTCTTGCATATCTATTGTAAGCCCCCTGGCAAGACGGACGTCTAACTCCTTCCATGTTGCCATGTTTGTGTTGTGCTCCTTGCTTTCTTCATGTACCTTGAGCAAGTGACTTGCATTTTTCCAGTCCTTTAGTCCTTCCCTATTGAGTATGTAATTTCTCTGTGAAAACATTTTGCAGCGGAAGCAGTGCAAGCTATCATTCTTTTTTTAATACATCAACCAGCTTCTTTTGATTTTTTCTCCGTTGATTAAGACTCTGTTAAAATAGTCTTGCTGACACCTTCTCCCGTCTTTTTGTTTGGGAAAAATAAAACTAGGTTTCATTTGATATGGTCCACTCTGAACAAACTCTGTCCTGTCATTATCAGTAAGAACAGATGGCCAGTCGGCAGGGTCTATTGGTGAAGCCTTTATCCCTGATGCTGTATCCCTTGGCTCTGCTGAGGTGGAGGAGACAGGAGCGCTTGATGCTGTATCACTGGGCTCTGCTGAGGTGGAGGGGACAGGAGCGCTTGATGCTGTATCACTGGGCTCTGCTGAGGTGGAGGGGACAGGAGCGCTTGATGCTGTATCACTGGGCTCTGCTGAGGTGGAGGGGACAGGAGCGCTTGATGCTGTATCACTGGGCTCTGCTGAGGTGGAGGGGACAGGAGCGCTTGATGCTGTATCACTGGGCTCTGCTGAGGTGGAGGGGACAGGAGCGCTTGATGCTGTATCACTGGGCTCTGCTGAGGTGGAGGGGACAGGAGCGCTTGATGCTGTATCACTGGGCTCTGCTGAGGTGGAAGGGACAGGAGCGCTTGATGCTGCAGGGCTGGGCTCTGCTGAGGTGGTATGAGGCCCAAAAAATGTCAATAGTGCATCTGGAGAGAGAAGAGAAGTATATGTGACCATCAAGAGATGCATTATATTTGCTAGACCAAATTATATTATAGAAATCAGAAAACAGGAGCAGCTCACAAAATAATTAGAATATCATGGAATATATTGCCTCCATGTAGAATTGATGCATTTATCTCTGCAAAAGGAGCCCCGACCAAGTACTGAGTACATATTTGAATAAACTTTTCAGAAGATCGAAATATCTGTATTATAAATCCTTATCTAATATTATACTAGATACAGGATTATTGATTTTCATGATCTGTAAGCTGTATTAATCACAATTAAAACAAAAAAGGTTTGAAATATTTCACTTCATGCATAATGAATCTAGAATATATGATTAATTTGTTTTATTAAATTAAAGAAAAACAGTTATATTATATAGTTATTCTTTTAGATGCACCTGCATATTCTGCGACTTACCAGATGGCAAATAAGCAGCTACATACATTGTAATATAGCATATTAAAGATAAAGGCTAAGGTATGCAGTATTTACAGTAGTGACAAGCATTTTAACACTGATGTAAACGTTACACTATTGATTATTGAACATACTTTAAACAGCATAAACTGTAAGGCAATACAATTAAAGGCCTACAACTATAAATTATTGAGGGGATGTAAAAGGAATAGCATTTTAATGACTATCATTATTAGCCTATTACTACAAGCAGGGCAAACATTGGCTCACCTCAACAGATATAGTAGATGATATATAGCAGGTGATGTAACTCTTTCCAAATGTCCCTGAATTTAAGGTGGGAGTAACGGTAATAATTGACGTTAACTCTAAATGTAACTATTGATTAGCAAACAAACGACCTTGCTATCGTCTAAAAGTAAGCTAGCAAGTTAAAACTGTTCCATCAACGGTAACTACAATCAATTTGTTGACTTTGTTTAATCATCACATTAACGTTACTGTACCTTTGTCTTTCTCCCGTCTGTCCTCCTCCTCTTTTCTTTTCTTTCTTCCCTGGGCGCCAGATAACTTTGTTCTTTTCGACATGCTAATTACCGTCTTTGTTTTCTTCTCCCGAGTCACAGCAGGTCAAAGGCGGCGGGTCAAGTGTCAGTCAGTGACACTTGACCCGCCCCCCTCGCTCCTTGAGGACATAAACAGCCTGCGGGGCTGGGGCAGTTCAATTTACCTGAATTAGGGGGGGGGGGCGCCATAGTGTATGGGCTCTGTACGCAATATAGACGTAGTTCTGTTAAGATAAGATAATAAGATGTACTTTGTTGATCCAAAATCGGGAAATTGTTTTATTTAAATAAATAAAAAATCACAATTACATTATTTATTTTTTTAATAAAATATATATTTCCCCCAATTTTCGGCACCCCCCTGGCTTGATGCGCCCTTAGCATTCGCCTATACTGCCTATGCCAAGGGCCGGCCCTGGCTGGATGCCATTGTTCCAACGTGACGCTAATGCTAACAGGCTAACTGAAACTGCTAAACCTCACCAAAACAAATAAACGCACTCTGTCTCAGCGACGGACAGTAGCATGCAGTCCACAGCTGGGTCCTATTTGAGCTTATGACACCATGTTTGTAGTAATAAACAAGGCAAGTCAGGCTGTGTCTCAACGCCGTGTATTCACATTGAGCAGGTAATCATACAACTGAGGTATATTCACGTGAGGCAGATATATATATATATATATATAACACAGGCACAATACGTCCACAGGGTGGAGCTGCAACCTAGCCTAAACCACCCTGTAACAGTTGTCATTTCAGAGACTTTATGGAAACTGTAATAACAAATGGGATTCTTTTTTAGAAATAAGGCCTGCTTCTCCACAAGTGCGAGGAAACGGCTTGTAGCTGCCACATTTTTGCTGCTCTTGGACTACGGGGATGTTGTGTACATGAACGCCTCAGCTCACTCCCTTCATCTGCTGGACGCTGTCTACCATGGGGCTCTGAGGTTCAGAACCAACTGTAAACCTCTCACACACCATTGCACGCTGTACGCTTTAGTCAACTGGACATCATTATCAATGCGCAGATCGCTGCACTGGTACAAACTCATCTATACCTCTATGCTTGGACTGCTGCCCCTCTACATATCCACTTACATATCACACAAACAGTACAGCTATAGACTACGATCTCAAAATTACATCACTCTTTCCGTCTAGGTGACCAGGTGCCAACAAGCCACATGTGGGACAAATAGGACGTTTTTGCGGGACAATGCGGGACATGTTACTGACTTACTTAGAACTAGATTAGATGTTTATATAATGTCTATCTAACCCTTAAGAATACACATTTCTATGAAACTATAAGCTTATAAATATTAATAACAACGTTTTACTTTGGTTTAATTGTTTGCACAAACTATGCAAGTGAAGGAATTAATTATATTTATTTTGAATGGAATTAACATAACAAATTATGACTAGAAAAAAATTACCGGATCTAGTATAATGCCACAGTCTGCTGACCTGTGTGCTAAACGGTAAATAAATCAGCTGCTGTTAACTGTGTTCTTATTCTCAGCGTCCAGGAAAGAGAAGCTTAAAAAGAAGACTAAATGGAGTCTCTGGAGGTTCAAAATTGGTACTTTAATTAATAAAAAAGGCGCGGTAAAGTCACAAACAGGATATGGTCCGACAGGAGAGAAAGTCTGCAGCTTCCTGTCACTACCCGATCTGCTGTGCGCATGTGCGAGATGGTCCGCCATATTGGACAACGCCGGACGGCAACCCAAGTAGGACAACATTGACAACTAAACCGTCTGAACCATTCGCAAGAGAGACTAACTTATGGCAACACAAAATAAAACATGGGAGCGGTGGAGATGAGGAGGTGTCGGCGTTCTGGCGATTTACTCGGAAGGCTTCAGTAGAAGCTGCTGGGACTCCCAGCAGCTTCTACTGAAACCAGTCCCCAACTCCGGGGACTTCCGGCCGGGGACTTTGGGCGGCAGTATACGCCGTGAAGTGGTTTGCGGCCTGCCAGTAAACCCAAAGCAGAAGAAGAAGAAGTGACGTCAGCGGCTTCATTTGTTCTCATGAACTAAGTTCTCATGAACCTTTGTGGGAAAAGTACTGCGGTGTGAATGCGCCTAATGGTATACTAAAATCCATGTGAAAAAAATTGCTTCTCACTGTTCTCAGGTCAAATATTTATATGCGATTAAAAATGCGATTAATTTCGATTAATTAATTACAAAGCCTCTAATTAATTAGATTAATTTTTTTAATCGAGTCCCGGCCCTAATTATAATATAATTTATTATTTTATTATTATTTATAATATAATAATTGTATTCCTGAATGACCCCTTTTTTATGTTTGTGTTTCTGTTTTTTTAATTAATCAAGCAAAATTAAAGGATAACAAACTCCAGTTATATAATTCCATATGAATAAATAATATTACATGCAAATGACATTTCCTGTAGGATGCTGAACTCTCTCCCACCTCTCCCCTCTGCCTCCATTGGACCTGGATCTTAACACCCCCCCCACCCCCACAATATATTTATTGCTGTGCTTTCTTATTTGCTCGTATTATGATGGGATATGGTTTAATTTAGTAAATGGTTGCGTGTGAAAAATGTATATCTCTAAAATGTGTGTTGGTGTATGATCACATTTGTATATGAAAATGTCTGAAGTTTATAAAAACATTCTCAGTGTTCAAGTCAATCACTGCAAAGGGTGACGATATGGCAGAAGGTGCTATATATATATATATATGGAATTATGTATATATATATATATATATATATATACACACACAATTCCAAAGCTGGTAAGGACTCTTTCAAATTTAGCAATAATAGTCTGAAGAAAAGGACTGATAACAGAGATTTGCTCTAATATGTATTCAGTATGATAGGCTCTGTCTTAACCCCAAATAATAAAACACAAAAGTCTTCATTCTGTCAGATGCAAAAGTCTTCATTCTGTAATAAAACACAAAAGTCTTAATTCTGTCAGATGCAATGCAAATCACCGTTTGTCAGATGTAAAAACTCTGCAAATCACCGTTTGTCAGATGTAAAAACTCGCGAATGCGCAATGCATATTTTGTCACATGTAAAAACTTGCGAATGGTTCAGACGGACTAGATGTCAATTTTGTCCTACTTGGGTTGCCGTCCGGCGTTGTCCAATATGGCGGACCATCTCGCACATGCGCACAGCAGATCGGGCAGAGCTGCAGATCGGGTAGTGACACTGGCCGTGCAGAAGAGAGCTTACAAGCATTCGTCCTTCCCGCTTGCTCGCTGTTCGCTCCTCCTCTCTGTGAGCTGTAGTGACGTAAGGGACTTCCCCCTCTCGTTCGTCTGTGCCCGATATCGCGTTAAACAGAGGATTTCGACATTTTACATTCATTGCTTACTTCCACATGCCTTTTCTCCTCCTTATCTCTTTCATAACTTTATATGTAATACATGTTAACGGCGTCAATAGCCACTTTAATGATACTAATGGGCGGTAGTCCCGGATGTTGTCATGAAGGATTTTCAGAATAAAAGCTTAACTGGTTGTGCACAAGAACTTCTGGTTTTTCAGTATAAAACAGCATTTAAACTGAAGGTACATTTAAGGTACATTATGCTATCAAAACATTGATTTTAATTTCTAACAGTCCCTCCTTACACACCTAAAAGGTGTGTATAATACTGAAATCAATGAGTTCTTCATCTGAACTCTGCATAGTACATAACTCATATCAAAAACATACAATCAAAATGGAATGGTTCGAATATCCTCAACTTTACAAAAATTCAAAAATACCTTGACTGTATTCAAACATAAAAGTTTTACCTTATGCATAACTTCTAGTGTTAACATTCAATATGGTTCTTCAAAATAGCAGCAATGGCTTGGTATCAGAACATTTCTTCCTCCCTCCTTTCACAGAAACCGTTCCCATACCACGCTCAGTGTTAAGGCACTTGTTTTTACAAAGTGAAAAGAAACGACCCATTTCAGAATAGCAATGATTTATAAAACATGGGATCCATCATATTAGAACAGTGAAAAATAATAAAAATGAAATAAACTATCTTGGACCAGTGTAATGTAATAATAAAAATATACCATCTTGGAATAGTATATTATAAATTGAAATGGATTCACTCCATTTTAGCATTTTATTTTGCTCACTTCTTCACATGATTTCATCATTTAAAGAATCACATCGGCTGGACATTCATTGAACAACCTGGTCTCTGAACATCCATATCATTTAACATCATTCAACTAACTCATCATTTTCATTCATCTGTATAAAGGGGTGGATCTACCTGTTCTACTAGCATTTGTAGCTGTCCCCCATGAGAAATGTACCCTCCCTCCTTTCATATCATTTAAGGTATGAAAGTAATATGTTCTCTAGAAGAGGCCGTTGTAATCAATCGGTATTTTAGGACATGGAATTAGTGCAACATCTAGGCCTCCCCTGAGCGCCCCTATGCTATCCTTTTACCCTGGAGCCTAAACTCCCCCTGGGACTGGTCTCTTTGGGGTGTTTCGCCATGTTGATTAAAAAATTCACTGGCTGTGCTAGTGCACAGGTCCCAGCCCAATCCTGTGACAAGACTGAGTACAAGGTTTTAGTTCCAGAGTACCACCAAACATCTACTCTGGGGTACGGCATTCTAGACAGTGATTTCTGGGAGAAGATTTTGGTCAGTTACAACAGTTGTAGAATTTCATCACTTAAAAGTTCCTACTTCAGTAGCTTTGGGTGGTCTGTTCTAATGCAGTGATAAAGTCCCTGAAATGGTGTGAAAACCGGTGAAATATCACTAACGCATTACACTAATTTATTTTCAATTCTGGTCTACTTAAATAACTATGCTGACCCCCTTTAACAGTGTGTGGAACCTTGGGTGCCCGAGCATGTGATAATTACTCCCTCCTTCAACAAGGACTTTAAAAACAGAAGTCATTTCATTAATGGTTTGTAGTTCAATTCAGGAATTTTCACTTATGGCAGATATGTTTCTCCTTTTAAATAACATCTCTAAATGTCAGGTCATCACTGATTAAATGGATGAGCATTAGGAGGTGGTGGCACTTGTCTTTTAAAACTCATACTCTGGTGCCGTGCGCTCCCTCTGAAGCTGAAAGTAAGATTTAAAACATCTGCAGGGTGGGTTGAGCAACCCCTTCTCCCTGAACGATATTTGTTGTCGAAAATATGCACCATTAAAATGAGTGATCCAAGGCCCCGCATGTATTACTCCCAATTATACTAGTTTTTCAAAATTAAAATCTTCAATCGCTCTTTGCCTAGTGTCTTTTTAACACTCTACATCTTGGACGACAAACAAATGTTGTTTCCACCTTAACAGTTCTCCTATGGTAATAACCATGCTACAATACTCTAGATTGGAATACTTTCTTTGGCTTGGTTCCAGCTATACCTTTAACATTTTCCATTCAAATAAAGATTTGCCTGCTATCTATATTGTAACAAATTAAATCTTCCCCAAATTCTCACATGAATAAGAATCTCTATAAGAATAATTTGTTTATATTATGAAAAGATTGAATAATATGTTCTACCCTCAGTGTGTTTTTAGGATTATTTTCTAATAAGTGTGTTTATGTGTAAACTCACTCACTCCTGTGTTCCTTCTCTCCCCCTCTGGTCGTCAAGCCACGACCCCCTCACGTTCTGCTGGCCCATGCCAACTCCTCTGGTTCTGTCTTCTCCTCCATCCTGTCTTCTCCTCAGTCCATCCGCACTTGGATCTTCCCGCTGTAACTCTTTTCAGTGGCCCAACTGCTTTGCATTTCATCTCCTCCTTTTCAGTCTCTACGCTGTTGCATCAGTGACGTGCGGTGAGGTTCATGGCTGGTGAGGCACTGACTCTTTCAGAGTCAGATTTACAAATATTATATTCTGACCTTAATCGAAATATTCTGTTATTTTCAAAAGCTTTTTTGGTCTGATGTTTCGATTCATTTTAAAAATACCGTTCAACAAAAGGATAGGCTAACCACAATCTAAATATTGGATTGTTCTTTCTTAGTAAGATCCCATTTTCATTACAATTGGGGTCTTACCTTGACTTGAAGATGAAGTCCATGCTCTCCTTCTGGACAACAATCTCTATTACTTTTTTGTAAAAGTCCTCCTTATCTTCCTGTAGTTTCAAAAGTGTAGTGTGTTGTTTGCGTCTACCGTCTCTGCGTAGAATAACAGTAGCAACAAGGACCTGTGGGCTCACGTGCGCCCCCTTCAGTGCGGCAGAGGTTATGGCTGCCTCCCCTGGTGCTTTTTTCATTGCCGTTGTATGATGAGACCAGCGAGCCTAAATATCATATATACGTGAAATAAGTTATTTAGAGACTATGGATGGCGAGGATAAATGTAATAAAGGGATCTACAAACATTACATTGGTGACCTACAGTGAGATGGTGCAGGCATGCGCTTAGGGCCAGTTTCTGTGGGGTGATGCATTTTGAGGTGAGGCAGAGCTCATCTGTGCCTCACCTCACCACACAGTAACTGGCTGGAGCGCGCTCACAAAATAAGTGCCCGCGCTAAATTAGTGCCCGCGCTCGAGCAAGTTACTGTGGGCTTACGTGAGGCAGAGCTCGTCCCTGCTTCACTTCTCATCGCTACCCGTAGTTGTAGCGGAGCTCGGAAAATTAGCTGATTTTGACAATAAAAAGCGATTGGAATCATACATAAATCACATTTACAAAACAGATCAGTGGAGACCTTCTATTATTATTACTATTTAGTTTTTTTCTTTAGTTGTTTTTCCGTTACATTGTAGTATGACCAGTCTATGAGTATGACAGCCTCCCCTGCCTCCCCTGCCTCCCCTGCCTCCCCTGCCTCCCCTGCCTCCCCTGACTGCACGTCGCTGTGTTGCATGGAGTGGTGTATTCTGCTCTCATGTCCCACACTCTGCTCTTGTGCCAAATCTCGCGGCTCAGTTTGGAACTTCATGTCCTGTTTGAGGGACCGATGAGAGTTTGCCTCTTTGTCTAGCACCGTCGTTCCTGATAAGTAATATCCTATGTCATCCGAACCTAACTTTAAATCTGGGCTTTTTTAAGTATTTTTTTCTCCAATTTATAGATTTTTTAATGATTTTTTTAAATTAAATAATAAAGTTAATTAAAAGATAAAAATTATGCAAATTTTAAAATCTGAAATGCTAAAATAAAAATTGTACACAGTGTATGGTTTTGACTTTAAAATATGAAAATGAGAAATCTGGTGTAAATCTACTGTGTACAGTGCATACTAAAGTGTATGAAATTATGTAAATGTACTAACTTGTGTTAGCTTCAATACATTTGTTTGCTTATTTGAAAAAATATTATGTAAAGTTTCTTATTTTATAATTAGAAACCACTTGCAATTCTATCTCGGCGATGAAGCTTGTGTTTATTTATAACACTTAAAATTAAACTTCAAAATGCTATTGAGAGCTATTGGTGATAATTCTGCACTACCAGCAGAGTGCGCTATTGTAATTTCCAGCTTAATCCACTAGGGATTACTGTTGCAAAACTAACCTCTATTTAACAAGAAAAACTTATTTTTCTTCTTAAAAATGGAAAGAGAATTACACTAGGGAAGAACATTACACTATGGTAAAACAACACAGCACATAAACGCCAAAACACATTTGCAAACTGGACTATTTAAAAAAACGTCAATTCACACTTCCAAGCAGAAAATAAACTTCCAAAATCAGATCCCCACAAATACCAAACTTCCCACGGTAAAATAACCTGTCTATTTTATAGTTCCAACTCTGCAAAGAAATATGATTTATCCTTCTCAAGATGGAGTGCCTAGCCTCATGTGAGTAGGACTGAGTACTTTCAAATTAGCATTTCACGAAATGGCGACTGCCATTGCTCATTGTAAACACGAGGACAAGACAAGATGGCAACTGATTTTCCAACCTTTGACCTGAAGAACAAAGGGATTTGAAAACACCTCGTGGCTCTCAGAGCGGAGTTGAAATAATGAGGGTGATCTTTTAATTCTAGAAAATTCAACTCAAAACAACACTGCAGTTTAAAATAACATTTCTATGTAATTTACAATTATAAATGGGCCTCATACCCTTACGTCACAGCCCTCAACCTGTGTACGTAATGTTTTGACTTTAAGAGCCAGTATGGTTATCTCCTCTGTTTAAACATGCTATCATGGGACAAAGCAAGACGCTAATCAAACACAATCAGAAGAATATCGTCTATCTAACGCACGAATGTCGCACTCCTCGTCGTAATCCAGACGCAATGTCTGTTTGAAAACAGAAAAAACAACCACTGAAAGCTTCAAACTTTTCAGGCCTTTTCCTCAAATAGGACTTTTTTTAATAAGAAAGCCCCTTGCTGTAATTAAAACACTCACTCAACTGTGTTCTTGTCTCAAACAGTCCCCACTGTTTAATGGCCTAAAACCATTCACGTTAAATTAAAACATAACAAGAAACACCTCTCTGAAGAACCAGCACCTTACCGTGGTAGAGAGGTTTGTGTGCCCTGATGAACCTGGGGGCTGTGTTGTCTGGAACCTTGTGTTCCTGGTAGGGTTTCCCATGGCAAATTGGTCTCAGGCAAGGGGCCAGACTAAGATTGGTTCAAAAGACCTCATGAAAGACGATACAAGAAGTGAGGATACCCGGCCCGGAGGAAGCCCGGGGTCCCCTTCTGGAGCCAGGCCCAGAAGGAGGACTCGTCGGCGAGCGTCTGGTGGCCGGGCTTGCCACGGAGCCCGGCCGGGCCCAGCCCGAAAAGGCAACGTGGGCAACACCTCCGCTTCTCCGTCCCGCGGGCCCACCACCTACGGGAAACAGCGATGGGGTCGGGTGCGCTGCCAGAAGGGTGGCAGTGAAAGCGGAGGGTCTCGACGGACCAGACCCGGGCGACAGAAGCTGGCTTTGGGGACGTGGAACGTCACCTCTCTGGGGGGGAAGGAGCCGGAGCTTGTGCGGGAGGTGGAGCGTTACCAGTTGGATCTGGTTGGGCTCACCTCTACGCACAGCGTCGGCTCTGGAACCTTACTTCTGGATAGGGGTTGGACTCTATTCTTCTCCGGAGTTGCTCAAGGTGTGAGGCGCCGGGCGGGTGTGGGGATACTCACAAGTCCCCGGTTAGGTGCTTCTTTGTTGGAGTTTACCCCAGTGGACGAGAGGGTCGCCTCCCTACGCCTGCGGGTTATGGGGGGGAAAACTCTGACTGTTGTGTGTGCTTATGCACCCAACAGCAGTTCAGAGTATACGGCCTTCTTGGAGACCCTGGAAAGAGTCCTGTATGGGGCTCCTGAAGGGGACTCTTTAATCTTGCTGGGAGACTTCAACGCACATGTGGGCAATGATGGAGACACTTGGAGGGGCGTGATTGGGAGGAACGGCCCCCCTGATCTGAACCGGAGTGGTGGTTTGTTACTGGACTTCTGTGCTAGTCATGGATTGGCCATAACAAACACCATGTTCGAACATAAGGATGCTCATAAGTGTACGTGGTACCAGAGCACCCTAGGCAGAAGGTCCATGATCGATTTCGTTATCGTATCATCGGACCTGAGGCCGTATGTTTTGGACACTCGGGTAAAGAGAGGGGCGGAGTTGTCAACTGATCACCATCTGGTGGTGAGTTGGGTCGAGTGGCGGGGGAAGCCTCTGGATAGACCTGGTAAGCCCAAACGTGTAGTTCGGGTGAACTGGGAACGTCTGGAGGAGGCCCAAGTTCAGGAGGCCTTCAACTCACACCTCCGGCGGAGCTTTTCGGGCATTCCTGTGGAGGTTGGGGACATTGAACCAGAGTGGTCGGTGTTCAAAGCCTCTATTGCCGAAGCCGCGGCGGGGAGCTGTGGTCTCAAGGTCCTAGGTGCCTCAAGGGGCGGTAACCCTCGAACCTCCTGGTGGACACCGGTGGTCAGGGAAGCCGTCCGACTGAAGAAGGAGGCCTTCAGGGATTTGTTATCCCGGGGGACTCCCGAGGCAGTTGCAAGGTACCGACAGGCCCGAAGGGCAGCAGCCTCATCCGTGGCCGAGG
Organism: Gymnodraco acuticeps; assembly: GCF_902827175.1. Classification (NCBI taxonomy): domain Eukaryota; kingdom Metazoa; phylum Chordata; class Actinopteri; order Perciformes; family Bathydraconidae; genus Gymnodraco; species Gymnodraco acuticeps. The sequence goes on along the minus strand of NW_022990126.1, from coordinate 12,119 downwards.
CAAAGCAGCGGGTGTGGGAGAAGTTCGGAGAAGACATGGAGAAGGACTTTCGGGCGGCACCAAAGTTGTTCTGGAAAACTGTCCGACACCTCAGGAGGGGGAAGCAGGGAACCATCCAAGCTGTGTACAGTAAGGATGGGACGTTGTTGACCTCAACTGATGGAGTGTTAGGGCGTTGGAAGGAACACTTTGAGGAACTCCTGAACCCGACAACTCCGCCCTCTATGTTAGAGGCAGAGCTGGAGTATGACGGGGGATCAACACCAATCTCCCGGGGGGAGGTCACTGAGGTCGTCAAACAACTCCACAGTGGCAAAGCCCCGGGGGTGGATGAGATCCGCCCGGAAATGCTGAAGGCTCTGGGTGTTGAGGGACTGTCATGGTTGACACGTCTCATCAACGTTGCGTGGAAGTCGGAAACAGTACCGAAGGAGTGGCAGACCGGGGTGGTGGTTCCCCTATTTAAAAAGGGGGATCAGAGGGTGTGTGCCAATTACAGAGGCATCACACTACTCAGCCTCCCCGGGAAAGTTTACTCTAAGGTACTCGAAAGGAGGGTCAGGCCGATTGTCGAACCTCAGATTGAGGAGGAACAATGCGGATTCCGTCCTGGTCGTGGAACGACGGATCAGCTTTTTACTCTCGCAAGGATCCTGGAGGGGGCCTGGGAGTACGCTTATCCGGTCTACATGTGTTTTGTAGACTTGGAGAAGGCGTATGACCGAGTTCCCAGGGAGTTACTGTGGGAGGTGCTGCGGGAGTATGGGGTGAGGGGGTCTCTACTCAGGGCCATCCAATCTCTGTACTCCCAAAGCGAGAGCTGTGTCCGGGTCCTCGGCAGTAAGTCGGACCCATTTCCGGTGAGGGTTGGCCTCCGCCAGGGCTGCGCTTTGTCACCAATCCTGTTTGTAATATACATGGATCGGATTTCGAGGCGTAGTCATGGGGGAGGGGGTCTGCAGTTCGGTGGACTAAGGATTGCACCACTGCTTTTTGCAGATGATGTGGTTCTAATGGCTTCATCGGTCTGCGACCTTCAGCACTCACTGGATCGGTTCGCAACCGAGTGTGAAGCGGCTGGGATGAGGATCAGCACCTCCAAATCTGAGGCCATGGTTCTCAGCAGGAAACCGATGGACTGTCCACTCCAGGTAGGGAATGAGTCCTTACCCCAAGTGAAGGAGTTCAAGTATCTCGGGGGTCTTGTTCTCGAGTGAGGGAACAATGGAGCGTGAGATGGGCCGGAGAATCGGAGCAGCGGGAGCGGTACTGCAGTCGCTTTACCGCACCGTTGTGACGAAAAGGGAGCTGAGCCAGAAGGCAAAGCTCTCGGTCTTCCGGGCCATTTTCGTTCCTACCCTCACCTATGGTCATGAAGGATGGGTCATGACCGAAAGAACGAGATCGCGGATACAAGCGGCCGAGATGGGTTTTCTCCGCAGGGTGGCTGGTGTCTCCCTTAGGGATAAGGTGAGAAGTTCGGTCATCAGGGAGGGACTCGGAGTTGAGCCGCTCCTCCTTCGCGTCGAAAGGAGCCAGTTGAGGTGGTTCGGGCACCTAGTTAGGATGCCACCTGGGCGCCTCCCTAGGGAGGTGTTCCAGGCACGTCCAGCTGGGAAGAGACCAAGGGGTAGACCTAGGACCAGGTGGAGGGATTATATCTCTTCGCTGGCCTGGGAGCGCCTTGGGATCCCCCAGTCAGAGCTGGTTGATGTCGCCAGGGAAAAGAAAGTTTGGGGCTCTCTGCTGGAACTGCTACCCCCGCGACCCGACCACGGATAAGCGGGAGAAGATGGATGGATGGATGGATGGAAGAAACACTTGAAAACACTTTGAAATGATTTTCCCCATCACACAAAGAACTTTTAAAAAGAAAAACAGCCTCACACTGTCCTTAACACAAACACTCACTCCACTTTGTTCTTGTCTCAAACAGTCCCCACTGTTTAATGGCCTAAAACCATTCACGTTTAAATTAAGACGTAACAAGAAACACTTCTTGGAGCAATTAGCCTTCTGCCGACATGTAATAACAGACAAACGAATAGCATGCAGGGTTAAATATAAGAAAAATAAGTAATTTGAACTCACCCAGTTTGTGAAAACGCAACGCCACGTGTTATATGATTGTTATTGTTATACATTTGGTTGTTTTAACATTAATTTCCCAGCTATTTTCAGGAACCGGAAGCAGCCGTCCAACACACAGTCCTAAGATTGTTCTGCATAAACTATTGAAGAATTTTGACGTAACAGGCTTCTCCTTTACCGTAGTTTGAGCTCTCTGTGTGTCGAACGGGTTTGCCAGCGGCTCCGGACAACAGCCGCGTGTATTGTCTCTCCCGGTGCAACGAGAATCACGTCTTCAGGAGCACCAATTGTTAACTGTGTTCTTATTCTCAGCGTCCAGGAAAGAGAAGCTTAAAAAGGAGACTAAATGGAGTCTCTGGAGGTTCAAAATTGGTACTTTAATTAATAAAAAAGGCGCGGTAAAGTCACAAACAGGATATGGTCCGACAGGAGAGAAAGTCTGCAGCTTCCTCTCCCCCGTGCTGGTCGTGCAGAAGAGAGCTTACAAGCATTCGTCCTTCCCGCTTGCTCGCTGTTCGCTCCTCCTCTCTGTGAGCTGTAGTGACGTAAGGGACTTCCCCCTCTCGTTCGTCTGTGTCCGATATCACGTTAAACAGAGGATTTCGACATTTTACATTCATTGCTTACTTCCACATGCCTTTTCTCCTCCTTATCTCTTTCATAACTTTATATGTAATACATGTTAACGGCGTCAATAGCAACTTTAATGATACTAATGGGCGGTAGTCCCGGATGTTGTCATGAAGGATTTTCAGAATAAAAGCTTAACTGGTTGTGCACAAGAACTTCTGGTTTTTCAGTATAAAACAGCATTTAAACTGACGGTATGTTTAGGGTACATTATGCTATCAAAACATTGATTTTAATTTCTAACACTGCTGTTACCTCATCTCTTTTGGTTTTAGGAGGAATATATAGATCGAGGGGGGTGGTGGTGGTAGAGCAGGCTCGTGACTGTTAGCGCCGGAGCCTCGCTGCGGGGAAACTGTGTCTCGCATAATTGCACCGCATTTGCGCATAAGATACAGCCCCACACACTCTGCGTGTTCTGCATGTGGGGAGGGGCAGCCCTGCCCATAAGTTAATACATTTTTCTGTTGATTGATTGACAGCTGACACAGCTTATGGTGATAGCCCTCTACACACCTTTGTAAAAAAGCCTTGTTTAAGATGGGCGACTATCAATCAAATGCGGGACATTGGCAAAATGTGTGGGACAAATTATCAAAATGCTGTGCAGTCAAAGCGGGACACCTGGTCACCCTATGTCCGTCCCCTCAGTACGCACAGAGCTTGGGAAAAAAGCCATGTCATACTCTGCCCCCTCAACCTGGAACACGCTTCAGCAGGAACTTAAGCTGACCAGTTTGATACAGATTTTAAACTCTTTTTTTTTAAACTGGAGAAATCATCTGTGGGTGTTTGCCCCTGCAATATCTGACCATATGCATTTTTGAATGACTACTTTTTACGATGTTTTATTGTATTGTTGCCTCTGGTTTAGTGTCCTGTCTGTCTGTAACTTTGTGTGGTATTGTTACCAATGATCAAGTCTCTCTTGAGAATGAGACCCTGTGTCTCCATGAGATTTTACCTGTATAAATAAAGGCTAAATAAAAAATAGGGCCATATACAGAACATGTCTCTGTCTAAGTGTTTTTGCTCAAAACACCAAACAGATCACCCATTGTAGCATGCTTCATACCCCTCTATTTCAGCCCTGTTACTAAAGTGCTGATTCTGGGTCTGGCCCTTTAAATGTAACCGAGCTGCTGCTGGCCATGCCCCTTTGGAGGACAGTACCTTTTATATCAGGCTTCTTTATACATACTCTCTCCAATACAGCGTTAGCTCTGAGTGTTAGTGATGCTTGCTAATGTAAACACAGACCATATTACTTCCAAAACACGTTGCTTATTGTTTCTGATAGCAACGTTTCTGATAGGGCCGTGGGCGTAAAGCCAGCCCACATTTTAGTTATGTCGTCATGACCGCAGCAAATCTGGATCAGCTCCGTTGTACCCCCATTTTTAGAGATTTGGGTAACAGGATTTCTGTTAGACGGTAATTACCGGTTTTTAGCTGGTAAAATGTATTTAAAAAAACGGTAAATTCAAAACCTGCCGGTCAAAATGTCCGGTAATAATTAGGGATGCTCCGATCGATCATTATTGGCGGATAGTCACTCATAATAGTTTGATCTGTGCTCTCTATAAAGGCCGAGCAGGAGAGCCGATCAGATGACGCAAAATACATGAGACTTTTCTCTGTGCGATGTAAAAGAAGCTCGCCAAAATAGCTTTACCGCTAATGCTAGCTGGATCTGATCGATATGGACATAAACGCGAGTGAAGTATAACCTGAAGCGAGAGAGAGATCAGAGATCACCTGCAGCTCTTCTGCTGAGACGGACCTGATCACGGAGAAAAACACACACCTCAAGTTAGACTAACACACTTAGCTATTTTATCTACCTCTGGAACAAGCTAAACTATTCTTCACTGTCGGGTCACTCGTTACTGGATTAGCGCGCTGCATGAGTCTGATAAGGACGGGCTGTCAGGAGAGAGAGAGAGGAAAAGAGCCTCCCGTGTTATTATCCAAAGTTAATGTACTTTTGAATAATGTTCTTCATCTACTATAAGTAGTTTGTTTGAATGTAATAATGATGTTGTTTGTTGTTTGTGGAAGCGCATCATTTATTGAATGCCTGTTGGCTATTTTAGACAGTGAGAAGTTATCTCTTCACCCTGGGAAGTCGATTGGATTCAGGTCTGTTCTGCCGCCCGCAGTGGGCATCCCCTGCAAAGGATCGGGTGTGTTTTGTGAACGATTTCCAGTTGCCTTGTCTCAGTCAATCAGCTCGGCAAACTATGTTTGTCTTTTTTGCTTGCCTGCCATGATAGTTCTTCACGACTGCTTCTTGAGCTCTAATCACACTGTCACAGACTTTTCTGGTGATTTTAAAGTAGATGACAATTTATGTGTGTCGATTAAGAGGAAAAGATGCCTGGTTTTCTTGTCATTATTGCTATCAGGAAATGTACAACCTAACCCTGGTCCGCCCAGTAGTCAGATCGCTACTCCTGCTGATTTTAAAGCTAGGTCTGGGTTGGGATTCATCCACTTGAATGTGCGCAGTCTTTTATCTAAACTTAGATTTTGTCCGCATTTGGGCAAGCTCGACTGACACTGATGTCATTGTTTTATCAGAGACGTAGCTAAAAAAATCTATTTCGGCCTCTGACATATCCTTAAATGCAGTGGTGTAGTGGGGATTTTTTTACTGGGGGGACGCTATTTTAATTAGGTCATCCCAGAGCCCTAGAGAGATAAGAGTTACGACACTCTTTGATGTCGCCGCCAGCCGGTCACGTGGTTTATGTATGCCGGGATAGTTCAAAACGCACTTCCGTGGCAATGCTTCTCTATGGCAAAAACAGCACAAACATGGTCAAAATAGTCATAGATTAAACCAACACTGTTATTTTTTAAAGATTGCTTTCATATTTACATGATGTGGTTACACTTTGTATGGATTGGCACTATTTATAAGTTTCGTTATTTAACGATATTTTGAGGGGAAAGTGTGGTAGCACAAGCAGGCTATGTTGCAGTCACTGCCAGGGCAGTCACGTCCGTAGTATAGTTGCGCTGCGCTGTCATGTTCTTCTATGGGACAGACAGACAGCAGCGATTGCGTTATTGAATGGTAAATATATATATAAAAAAAACACACACCCAAGTACTTTTTCAGCTGTAATTGCATTATTGCATACTTTTTATTGACAGTTTTAACTAAAGTCTGATTCAACACTTGACTAGATTTCACATCATTCATCCACATCTGCAAAGTAACTAAAGGTATTACATAAATGTAGTGGAGTAAAAGTACACCATGTACCTCTGAACTGTAGAGGAGAAGAAGAACAAAGTAGCAAAACATTGAAATACTTAAATAAAGTACAAGTATCTCAAAATTGTACCCAAGTAGGCTATAGTACTTGAGTTTATGAATTTAGTTACTTTACACCAGATGCCATAAAGATAGAAAGACTAAGCCTTGCACAGAGGCATGACAATAGATTTTCAAAATGCTCAACAGTGCTGCCAAAATTATAAACTGACTGCTACACAATTAAAATAAATGCTTTTATATATTTCTATTAGATGTGACTCTTTAGCGTTTGTTATTATTAACACTGCTGCTTTAGTTGTTTTGACTGCTAAAATCCTCTGTTATTCCTCATTTTAAAGCCGATATTCCGTGGGGTCGGGGGGGCTCGGGTCCTTGTCACCTTTTCCATACCTGATGAGTTTGCATCCCTGATAATACTTAGTAAGGAGGCCATAATATTTTTGACTCATGGCTGAAGTTAAGTTTCTCCAGCTCTCCCCAGGTTGGCAAAAAAAATGCATCTCAAAATGCATCAGATTGATGCTTTAAAATATGGAATATTCAAAATGTTCTTCCGGGGGAGCATGCCCCCGGACCCCCCTATAGGGATTATATCCTTCTCACCTTTTTCACCCCTGACCCGTTTTCATGCCTGTACTTAGATACGTTTTACATTTTTGGAGGGAAACGTTTGTGTTCATGTTAGCATGGGTAGCATGATCATGTTAAGACTATGAATATCATTTTACCACAACAGTGGATGAACAATTGATATGTGTTTGAACAAGAACAACAGGAAGAACAAAGTAAAAGGGACGAACACATGTGTGAACAAGTATTAAGAACAGTGTATGGAAAAAGTGATGTGATGTGGGATGTGTGTTAGAACAAAACAAAGTCAAATGAATGAGGAGAACAAAGAGGGTTAGGGTTCAACGGAAAAAGATTAATTCAGCCAAAAAACACAATTTTGATTAATCTAAAGTGTAAAACAATCTTCAACACAGACCAAATGAGTGCCCTTGGACAACAAAACATGGTGGGGCAAAGAAACGATAAATTAAATTGAGAGAGTGGGAGACTAAAAATGATTACTATGATAAATATTCAAACTATTTACAAAACTATTTACAGAAGCTCCTGTTGAACCAGCAACAAAAACAGGTTTGTCAACAATAACGAGGCCACTTTGCCAGGGGGAGGTGATCCAGCGACGAGACAATAAAGCAATTCATATTAGGTTCTGTTGAGACACTACAGAATATAAAACCTTCCAAGCCATGACCTCCCAGAGGACAATGCAGCACATCAAACTGGAGTCAGGAGTGTGAATAACACATTTTGACCAAAACAAATGGTTGCTTACCAATACAGTGACTGAACATTGGACACCAAAAAGTTTGACCTCATGTCGTCACGCAACACTGTTACTGCCCTAAGTCATTTCAAGATGGAGGAGTATGATAAGGCCATCAGCTTCCTCCGGGACTCCATCCATCTGTTTCGGGGCCTGAAGATCGGTCCCAAGGGCAGCTGGAAACCAGTCCAGACAGGACTGGTGATGGCCACAACAACAATCCTGGAGGTTCAGCATGACCTGTTGAGACAAGGGCACACATTTGTTCTCACAAGCCGCTTCACTCAAGACTGCCTGGAAAACACATTTCGTCCATTCGTCTGAGGAACTCTGTCCCAACACCTGTAGAGTTCCAATATGCTCTGCGCGTTGTCACTGTGGGTGAAAAAAAAAAGTGCTAATTATTTTTTTTAAAGTGTTTATTTTGTTAAAAATAAACATTTTGGATGCATGGCCATGTTTTAGGCTCATCCTTCATTCACTGCTGTAGAGTAGCCTATTCAGTAGGCTATTATTTGTTTAAGACTGAATAATACCTTTGAAGAACAATCATTAAACTAGTGTATATTACAATTAGGCCATAAGGTGAACCCTTGTTATCGTTTCAACCCGCTCCACAGAAGTGAAACTACACAATCTTAGTTCATAAAAAAGAACGAGTCATGCTTATCCACCAAAAAAAATATCGTCGCTAAAATTCCTGCCAATTCTTCTAGGCACGTAATTATTGGCTGAACTAGTCCCTTCGAAGCGTAATAATATCTTGGTCCAAAGTCGTGCCACGGTTCGTCACGTGATCGTGCTACACCAATTGGGTAGCTGCATATTGTCAACAGAAGTGAAAGATGGCGGCCGCCATGGTTACGCTAAACCAGACCAAATGGATTCTAAACAGTGCTGTATGCTTGTTTTATGTCATGTTTTGTCATATGTCTTAATACATCACTAAGTCCGAGGTATTTGCGTTATATACGCGGTATTTGTGAGAGGTTTTACTATCTGGGAACAGAGTTGACCATCGAATCAACATTGACTAGCAGCGTTTATCAGCCAACTCCAGCTACAAACAATTTCCCCCACGGGGATTAATAAAGTATATCAAACTCATATTTATCAAACTATCATTCCTGGACTGCCATGTTCACATCGCTAGGTTCATTGGGATTATTCCATTAGACTGAGGACTTTTTGTCTGTCTGTTGTTACCCTGTACACGTTAAATGCACTCTTAAAATAAACATGACTTGATTTCTGCGTCCAAGAAGAAGGTTAACTTGTTACGTTAAGTAATTTAGATCAATAAAATGCAGTACTTCCAGGCTGAAGACTTTTCTTTTTGTTGCTGCTTTTAATTGAACTATTCATATCTTAGACTGCACTGTAACTTTTATCCATGTATTTTTTCTTTTAATGTTTCTTTTATTAGCTTTTCTTTTGAATGACTGATTTTAAATGCCATTTTCTTAATGTCTTTAATTTTTTGTAAAACACTTTGAATTACCTTGTGTTGAAAAGTGCTATATAAATAAACTTGCCTTGCCTTACTTATACCAATGTCCATTGATTCATTTATTTACTCATTCATCCCTCCACAAATGAAAACAACACTGATGAACCATAAAACGAGATTATTACAAATATAAAAGGTATGACATAGAAAACAGTAGAAGGACATGTAATGTAGTATAATTGATTGGTGTCAGGCTGGGCGGAGCGGCTGATTGGTGCTGTGATTGCCTCAGCTGGTTAAAAGAGTCCTGCTGATTATACTCTGTTCTAGTACCAAAAACAAACGTATCTATGAGTGATGTGTGAGCGCGTCGGCCAGGCACTAAAACCAAAAGAACAGAAAAGAGCTTAAGAAAGATGGAAAGAAGGCTCTTTTATTCCTATTCCTCACTGTCAGTGTCAGGGCAGTCATCGTTCTCTTCCTCTGTTTCTTTTTATTTGCACAATTTGAGCAACGACATAAGTCTGTGCAACAGAGTCCTGCAGAGAAGCATGAACATCTGCCTTTCTCACAGGGCAGACTCTTGCAGCTGCAGTGTATCACATGCCAACACACTGTCAGGGGCAGGATTTCTTGTCATCCAGGTGACGTGTAAGTTCCCATCCTCTATTTCCCAACCATATCCAGCAGGTGATGGAGCATTCATTTCTCTTTGAGACAGGACCTCATTATTGCTGCCTGGTAATTTGCCCTTTTTGCAGTGCTGATGGAGGGCATCATGAGTAGGGGAATGCTTCATTCTGGCAAGGCCGATGATGCCATACAGAAAGCCTTGTACCTAGCATCATTTACATGTTCGGCTGCTGGCTGAATCATACAGGTGACATACATACCGGCCAAAGAAAGTGCAAATGTTGATTGCTCCAAGTCAAAGTTAGTAACCTAAACTTCTGAAAGCCTTAAGGTAGTCATCTTTCTCACATGCAACAGCAAATGACTTTCTTTTGCCTTTGGCCATAGAAAGCGCTTGTGGAGTCACACCCAGAGAACGTGTGAATTCCAATCAAGGCTGAACACACACTGGTTCCGAGAGCTGATGACACCATGGCAATGTCAATGATCCGTGTCCTGTTGCCAGTCCCTGTGAACACATATAAGCTGCATGGCAAATCTGCCTGCAGACTTACAGCAATGACTGCCACATCAGTGTCCGAGCTCTTGATGATGACAGCTTTGTGCTCCTGTGCAGCATGTTGGGCCTGTAAAAACACCCGTGTGTCACATTCCTCATGATCACACTGCAGGTCTTCAACAACATCAACAGACTGTACACCCTCCATGACAGTTACACAGTGGCATTGATTTTGATGGGCAATGTACAGCTGAGGTTTTTACCCACTGTTGTGAGGTCTGCATGTGTCCATGCCACATAAAGGAATTCGGCCAGTGCTTCCTTATTTTTTCCGTCAGGAGAAACTCTTCCACTGGGTTGGAGTTCTCTGATCTGGGCTTAAGATTGTTATTAGTTGTGACCCCTGCATCAGCTCTACGGGACCGTTCTAGGCTTTTGATGCTGATGGGTGGATACCGGTCAGTGACAAAATCAATGCGTGTACACTTGTGATGCAAAGCAAGTTGGAGTATGCTCTGCAGTATGGTCTCTGCAAGCTCTCCAAATGTTGCTGGTCTGGATGGCATGGCCTGCATGACTGCCATGCCATCAAAAAGAATGGCACCACCTATTGGAACTTTGTCAACCAAGCACTCTCCACCTTTGCTCTGCAATAGATCCATGAGAGCTGATTTGTTTGTTTTGGCAAGTGAACCATCAGCACTTGCTAATGGATATGACACAGTTCCCAAGGAATATGACAGAATTTCCCTCATTTCAATTTTCCTGCTCTGGCCAAGGATGAGGAGCCTGGAAAATAACTTCTTGTCAGCACGCAAAATCACTTCCTTGCCTGCTGCAGATTTTTTGGGGGGCTTTTTCTGATCACTGAGAGTCTTGAGTTTTTGTGATATTATGGGGGCAAATATGTCAACTGTTTTGGATAACAGTCTCTGCTCCATAAACTCCTTTACAGCATTTTCACCCTTTTCTGAGGCAACAAGCAAATCCTTTGTGATTTCTCCTGTTGCTACTCTTCCAGAGCTAAGACACACAATGCCGTCTTGGTGTACATCAAAAGGGTTGAGCATGGAATCAATAGTGTCCAAGATTCTACTCACAGCCTTTGCATCAGCAGAGATGCGTGTCTTGTCCAGGTCTTTTCTTGTCCGTAGCTCAGGAGATATCCCTGCCATTGATTCACACTGTCTTGCTATCGCGGCTCTTTCATGCTGTGACAGTATCCAGCGATACACTGCAGACCGATTTTGTGTGATCCCTGTCCAGCCACCTTTGGTCTTGGCATCTCTGTTAAGCGTTTGCTCAATAGCCTGGTCGCAAGCAATGGAGGCAAATCCATGAACACTTTGTCGCTGGACAGTCCACTGGCCTTTCACATTCATGTCACTGTGGCAAGAGGGATGTGTGACAGGCAGATTCATCATTTCCAGCCAGTATGCAGGTAAATATCGAGCGTAATTTACTCTATCGTAGGCAAAAAACCATGGCATCATTAACCGGACGGTTGACAGGTGAAGCTGCCAGTTTGATTCTCGCGTTGCTCTCACAAACAGGAGGAGTAGCTGCATCATGTCAATGTATGAGCTCCAGAAAGCAAATGTTGCATTCTCTGTACTCCTCCTCTGCACAAAGTCTGCATATTTCGAGCACATATTATCAAACCTCTGATCTGCACTCAAAACATCCATCAATCTGTCTGGAAAGGCACATTCCATCTCAGTGATGACATCCATGCACGCAGCTCTCTCTTGGGGTGGCAAGGAGTCCATGAAGGTGATAAACCGGATGCGCTGCAGACTCTCATATAGAAGTTTATGAGCCCTCATGCTGCGATTGTAGTGATGGCCATTGAGTACCCCATTGATGGATCCTGGGGCAACAACTTCAGATTCAATGAGGATATCTTGCAGTCCTGCATCTCCGAACCTTTTGCCTAGAATACTCAGGTAGGACATGCATGTATGGAATTCACCTAGTCTAATCACTAGACGCTTTGTAAACTCAACATCCTTCCAGCGTATTTGCTGTGCTTTGGCATATATAGCCTGGTCAAACACTAAAACTATATGATCCAGTTCTAGCTGGTCAGCAATCTGGACACTTCGCTTCAGGATAGTGTTGACTGTTGACATCTCTGTTGGTGAGGCTTCAATGACTGGAAGATAATACAATGCGGACTTCTGCAGAGTGT